>NC_143042.1:44665000-44857500 GCF_057628025.1 Oncorhynchus mykiss | reverse complement strand
TCTAAAAGCCTGGTATGGTATATTATGTTTAGATTTTGAGTGGAAAAAACATTTTAATACATTTTAGAATAAGGCTGTAACGTAACAAAATATGGAAGAATTCAAGGGGTCTGAATACTTTCCAAATGCACTGTAATACCTTTGTTAATTAACAATTGCTGGTCCTTTGTCTCTGTTGGTAGAGCATGGCTCTTGCAATGCCAAGATAGTGGGTTTGATTCCCGGGACCACCAATACGTAAAATGCACACATGACTAAGTCCCTTTGGATAAAAGCATTTGCTAAATGGCATTTTATTATTATAATATTTCATACAGTAATTATTATATATTATTATTCAATTATTATATATGACATTTTTCGAGTCCCCTTACTGCATCTTAATTTGAGGATCAAGAAAGCATATTCGTGAAGGCATGTCCTTAAACAAAATATGTCTGGCTGTTTTGGCTTCATTTGCTTATTAAGAGAAGAATGTAGCTGAATTATTTGTTGCACTTTGGAAAGAGATGTTTAGGTGTTTTTTCATGGGCTTCTGCGTTCCAGTGGAAGGGCTGGTGGTTACATTGAAATGGACAATTGCTAATTTCTTCATTAATTTGTACTTGTAGGCGACCATGAACAAAGGTACTGGCAGAAGATCCTGGTGGACCGCCAAGCTAAGTTGAACCGGCCCAGAGACAAGAAACGGGGCACAGAGAAGGTAGAGTTCCGTCCTATTTACATTTTTTTATGGATTATTTACAAGTATCTCTAGCAGCACCCAACCTTTTTCTTTTGAGGAAAACCATTTTTGAATGAGCATGTTGTTCACTCATATTATTCTAGGCCTTAAAATTGATTTTAACAGAGCAATGTCTCCCTTTCATCTCCGTTTCTGCCCCAGCTCATTTCCAAAGCCGAGAAAATCATCATAGCCCGGGCCAAGGAGGCCACTAAGCACATCCGCTTCATGGAAGACTGATCAAGACTGTCAAGTTCTACTGTGCGTCCTTTCTTTTCTGAATCCTTTTCTTCCCTAAGAGTTTATTTAAATGTCGGCCATTTTGTCATTCCTAAATAGTTTGATGTTTTTGTTTTACTGTTCATGAGTGGTACAAGCAGAGAAGCCATGGTTTTAAAATTGAATTTTAATAAGTCATGGTAACGTTGTGTTTATTTTTTAAACAGCCATTCTGTCCAATGTAGTTTCAGTTCCACTAACTGGAAGGTTATATATGTTCTACAAGCAGAAAGCAGCTGCATTATTTAAATTGCGAATAGGTTCGCTCACTAGTCTTCTTTTATTGTGTTGTAGTGAGAGCTGCCCAGATTTCAGTTATGAAATATGAATGTAAATATGCTGTACATAGGATTTCAAAACTTGCTCAGAGCTTCGCCCAAGATCTGTTTTCTGTAATTTGTCATGGCACCGATAAACTTTTCTTTTTGAAGTAATGTACCTATTTTCTAATTAATAAACATACATTTTGGTGGTTAAAGGCCCAGTGAAGTAAAAAAAAAAAAAAAAAAGTGAATTTCCTGTGTTTTATGCGTTTCCACACTGTGGTTGGAATAATACTGTGAACATGCCCTTTTAGTTAAAGTGCTGTTTGAAATTTTTTCTTGTGGGATGGAGTTTCGGCTAGCCTGGAAACATCACCAGGGGATAAATGAGTTAATAGACCAACAAAGAGTTCCAAACCTCTGCCAATAGCTTGTTTTCAGTTTTCCCGTCCCCACTCAGACCACTCCCAGACGGTTTCTTGCTTGAGAAATTGCTCTTTGCTAAGAAGCTATTTTTGTTTCTTTTTGACCATTTTAATTGAAAACAATCACAGTAAGGTACTTACCACCCTCACCCAGATAACACAGTAACCAGGATGGAGTGTTACCCAGAAATGATTTGATATTGAGGTAAAAACAGCTGCATTGGGCCTTTAATGGACTGGCTTTTTATTCAGCTCATTAATAAAAACTTAATTGATTATATTGCTGGTACACACATTCTGCTGCATCATGTCCACATTGTTAACTTATAACATAAAATAGCAAAAAGCTTAACGATGTAATGTTCAAGTAAGAATTTGTGACGTCTTTGTATAAAATAAATAAAATGCACAACTAGCATTATCACATTTTTTAAAAATGTGACTATAAAACAATACTGAAGGTGCTCTATTTGAATAGAAAAATAAGAAAGTCCTCTAGCTAGCTGTGTGTGTACAGGTTAGTAGTCAGGACTCTGGCACCCTCTTGGCTTGGCTGGGGAGCATGCAGCTCTTCCTGCTGTGGGAGTAAGGAGACTTGTGGCTGCGGCCAGCTGACTCGGCCCTGTTTCCTGTATCGAGATGGTCCGGTACAGCCTGTGTCTCCCCCATGGAGCTGTACTCAAAGCCAGGAGGACAGCCATCCCAGGCTGGGCAAGATGGGATCTCCTTGGGCGTGTAGGTGGGGCGACAGACAGTCTTCATTCATGGCCTGGGGACTCGGCAGCGTCTGAGTGGGCTTGAAGCTAGTGGCGCGCTGGGCCGTCTTGGGTGTGTATACTGAGTGGAAGGTGGTGGTCTTGGCGAAAGCCCCCTTGGGTTTCTCTAGCTCATCTGCGTGTAAAGTGGGGCGGGGACGCAACATGTCCCAGGCACGGTAGTGCTCCTTCATGGTGGACCTGGTCTGGAGGGGTGCCCTGGCCTCCTTTGTCCAGGCACTCGTAGCTGACATGGTCAGCATGAGCTGTGGGCAGACCAACCATAGTGCCCTCAGTTGGGCAGTACTCCTCAGCATGGTGCCGGTGCTTGGGCTGCAGGGGCCAGGACTTGTACTGATCATGGAACTCGGTGGTCCCCTGAAAGATTGCCGGGCTGCTCTCCCAAGCCACCTTGGCCCTGAAGGGCTTGACGGGCTTGGCCGGCAGGCCCAGATAGTCCTGCCTGTAGGTGGAGACCCCATTGAGTGGGGCGCTGGTGGGCCTGTAGACGGCCTTCTCCTTGGGCTGCCTGGGCTAGACAGGATGGGACATATACTGCGTCTGGTAGTTGGTGGCGCCATCGAAGGGCAGGGTCTCTGGGGCATCGGGTGCTGGTTTGAATCTCTCCCTGGCCTCGGCTGGGCCCTTGTAGCAGAATTCGTCTTGATAGGTGGTTGTCACCTCAAATTTGCTGTTGTTCAACTTCAGGTTGTCACGCGTCCTGTAGGGTTGGACTTTCTGGATTTGCCATGCTCGAAAATCCTCTGAAAATAATAATGAAAGAGAGGACTTAGTTTCATTTGAAATCTATAGGTTATTGGTATCTGATGACATTCCCGAAGACGCACATACTGTACCTTTGTATAAAGACTGGGCAACCATCTTTGCTGTGGGCGGATGGTACCCATCTGGCTTGGTCATGATGTGCTTCTGAACAGGGTGAGTTGGGTAGTCCCTGACGTAAGTGCTGCTGTGTCTCATTCTCCCATCAGGTGGCACATACAACTTGGTGACCTTTGGTGGCCTCTGGGTCACTTCATGGGCCACGTAGTCTGACCTGAAAGACATTAAAGACGTTACACTCATTACTTGCAACGTGCAGACTGAATGAACTACGCAAACTATTAAAGAGGGAATGTTGTCAGAATCAGAATATCATATCGTCTTTGATGAATTATGTGTTTGTCTCTTACCTGAAAGTGGTCATGTTGGATATCTTTCCTTCCATTGGCTGGTACTCATTCTTCAGCTTCTTGGCTGCACGGACAACAGTGGTGCAGTAGGCAGGGTACTTTTCCTGGTATTCCGAGACCATGCAGCCTGGGGTCAGGACACATGGCTCCTCTGGATGGGATCCTTGTAAACAGTGGTGCTTCCTACCAGGAAAAAGGGATTAAGTGTTGGGATTGGTTAGAATGGCCAAGAGAGTGTGTTGTTGAGAATATGCTTTAGGCCAAGTTGGTGTTCAAAACAGTAATGGAATGTAGTTTTTTTTTTTTATTGATCTCCAGTTATTTTGTGTCTCAGCTACATTCAAATAATTATTTGCTCCCACACAGCAAGTTTACAGCCCTTAAGCTTGATAATGTCGTTTAATCAGTTCAGTCAGTGTGTTTGCATTCTTTTGGAAGGCATAGCCCTAAGCCTACCCTACCTTCAAGTAAACATGCATTGCAACCCATACCCAGTTTTTTCTTCCTCTCATCAACGATTTATCAGTCATATAGTTTACTCTCGCTATCACCAGAATATAACTCGCACTCCATGCACGATCAGATAGGAACTCCGATGTATTAACGACCGCAAAGTTTAAACATGAATCTTACCTCCTTGGCAAAGGTGGGCATCTCCAAATTCTGGATATACCTTGAAACATCGCCCTCATGGAATATCCCTGCGCATCTTTACGCTTTACGCTCGGGCGTTGTGACCCAATCCATCGTACCAAACAGTTTTGAAATTATTGACCAGAAGAACATGGATTGTGTTGTAGTAGGCTACAAATGAAGTGCGTAGTGACAGAGCGCTTCAAAAAAATAAATGCAAGTGGATTACTCCCTCTCTAACTGGCGCGTTTGAAGCACTGAGCGAAGACCCGGTGCATATTTGATGAGGGTGAGAAGTTCTGGACGCGGCTGTCCTTTTGCTCTGTACTAGAGGATTATTTTTAGGGTTTTTGTGGTGGAAATGGATTACATGAAGTCCAGCTACTTTTAATAAACAAAAATAGTTACATTTAAATGAATGAACAGCAGATATATAGGTCATTCCATGTCCACTCCAATTACGAAATTGGAGTGGAAATGAATGATTGACATACACTGACGGTACAAAACATTAGGAACACCTGCACTTTCCATTACATAGCCTAACCAGGTAAATCAAAGTGAAGGCTATGATCCCTTATTGATGTCACTTCAATCAGTGTAGATTAAGGGGCGGATACATATTAAAGGATATTTAAACCTTGAGACATGGATTGTGTATGTGTGTCATTCAGAGGTTGAATGGGCAAGACAAAATATTTAAGTGCCTTTGAACGGGGTATGGTAGGTGCCAGGCGCACTGGTTTGTGTCAAAAACTGCAACTCTGTTGGGTTGCGTGTGTCTCAAGAATGGTCCACTGCCCAAAGTACAAAGTACAATGAATGGTCCACTGCCCAAAGGACAATTTGACACAAATGTGGGAAGCTTTGGAGTCAACATGGGCCAGCACCCGACACCTTGTAGAATCCACGCTCCGATGAATTGAGGCTGTTTTGAGGGAAAAAGGGGGTGCATCTCAACATTAGGAAGGTGTTCCTCTAATGTTTTGTACAGTCAGTGTAGGTTACCAGTGATAATAGGCCATGAGACATGTTGCAGCAGATTTTGAGTCAGTGTGATTTTGAGTCAGATCTCCATGACCTAGGCCGTGTCGTAGTTGCAGTGCTGTCCATCTGTTACCCTTCCCTAGCCAAAAAAAGCAGTAGACTGCAGCTGAAAGTGCTGGGTGAGTGCACCGGTTGGTAGGGATATTGGTACCTACCCGCAGGTGCATATCTGGCACATGCATTGGATTGCCATGGTTTCGGTGTGTTGACTCGAAGCTCCAGATATATTATTACATTTTTTTATAACAGTGTTTTGAGAGAATAATGATTCCAAGCTTGCAATTTAATATTCGAGAATGTGCTATTGTTTTTGTGTCATAATTAGGCTTGTTCCACGAGTGTGATCATAGAATTGGAACAAATTCTTTGGATGTGACAGACTTTATGACATTGATATCTGGGCTGTTCTCAATATACTTCTGTGGATTTGTCATAGTGACCTCAACCTATATTAAATCAATTCCATTATGCCATTAATGCATCGCTGGGCATAAGGCCCATAATACAGTACATAGTGAGTGGACCCTAATCCAAAAGCATTTCCAATCTTAGCCTGCAATGTCTCAAAAAGTCCACACAGAGGCAGCCATATCCTGTTTCTTACATTATCAACACAATCACAATCGTACTACCTGCTTGGTTTCATATTACATGATTGAATCACATTGAGAGAGAGAGAGCGAGAGAGTTAACTTTAAACTGTAAAGCTGTGACGCAGTCAAGGAAGTCAAAATAGGACATTGAACTTTGATAACACTTAACAGGCCATTGGAGCTGATTTCACTATCAATCAACATTGAGTAAACATTTATATAAAGTTGGGATTACAAAACCTACCACATCCTGTACAAATACATCATCTTGTTGGCCTAATAACAAAACCCAATGTGACTAAAACCCAAAGTTACACATTGCTTTTGCATTGCTGCTAGACAACTTCAACTTGTTGATTAGTTAAAGCTGCGTTAGACTTTCCTAATATTTCCAAATGCAAATATCGCTTATTGTCTATGATATGTATAGGTCTAGAGCACCTATAGTATAAGATTCAAGACATCAGTAACTACTAGTACAATGGTGACATCACAAAGTGAATGAAAAAAAGTGATGACATTCATTGTTTGTTCTTGAGCCATAGGTTGTACTTTGCTTGTCATCATCACATCATGCTGGGCAATTAAAATGATATGATGATCCATTCTGGATTATAATACACTATGTGATCGTATCATAGTTCACACCAGTACAGTGTAGTAATCACAAACGTCACTTAGTCATTGGAAGGTTCTAGCCTACATTTTATAACCAGTGACGTAGTGGAGTGTAAACTTTGTTTTTACCCACTTTTTTATTTTGTGAATAGGGTTAACCACCTATTACTATAGATCATTTGGGCTCCCGAAGGGTGCAGCGGTCTAAGGCACTGCCTCTCAGTGCTAGAGGCATCACTACAGACACCCTGGTTCGAATCCAGACTGTATCACAACTGGCCGTGATTGGGAGTCCCATAGGGTGGCGCACAATTGGCCCAGTGTCGTCCGTGTTTGGCAGGTGTAGGCCGTCATTGTAAATAACAATTTCTTTCTCAACTGACAATTGCCTTGTTAAATAAAGGTTACATTTTTTTGTTGTTGATTGATTTATGCCCACCTATTTACCCATCGTGTTCAGAATTTATCTTATTTTACCTGCAACTCTGTTGGGTTGCGTGTGTCTCAAGAATGGTCCACTGCCCAAAGTACAAAGTACAATGAATGGTCCACTGCCCAAAGGACAATTTGACACAAATGTGGGAAGCTTTGGAGTCAACATGGGCCAGCACCCGACACCTTGTAGAATCCACGCCCCGATGAATTGAGGCTGTTTTGAGGGAAAAAGGGGGTGCATCTCAACATTAGGAAGGTGTTCCTCTAATGTTTTGTACAGTCAGTGTAGGTTACCAGTGATAATAGGCCATGAGACATGTTGCAGCAGATTTTGAGTCAGTGTGATTTTGAGTCAGATCTCCATGACCTAGGCCGTGTCGTAGTTGCAGTGCTGTCCATCTGTTACCCTTCCCTAGCAAAGGCAAAGGAAATGGGGTTTAGTTCAGTTATGTAGAAAATATCAGTATCTTAGTTCAATATCTATTTAAACCAGACGTTTGAGCATGGCCAAAAATAATAGCCAACTGGGGAACAATTAATTGAGTAACACCAAAGTATTGAGTATTTCAAAATCACATGGCATGATGACTCAGCCCAAAGATGAATTACACTTAATTACAGGCATTGTAATTATAGGCACACTGTCCAGGGCCCAATGACTGTACCATACAACCTAAACGTTGTGATAAAAGTATCCATTATTCTGACACCCATGACTGTAAAGACTCAAGTACTGTAAAATCCAGGTTAAATAGCTGGTCAGTCTATGGAATCCTATGACTTTTTGCTCGGGATATAATCCAAAATGGCCAGCACCTGCTTTTAGGGACTATGATTCAAAGATATTCTCTGAACATAACCAGCATAGAATAGAATCCAAACAGCAGAAAGTTATGACATTGTATGCACTGAAATAAATAGACCATATCACTATGGGATATACACTAGATGTTGACTATCAAGTATAAAGCACATACAATGTATGTCTGACATCATTTATTCTCAAGTGATGCAGAGCAGTTCGTGCCCGTTACCTTTGCCCTAGATTTTTTAGTGGCGACCACGTCAAGTTATGAGCAATATCTCGCGAGAAGCAGATATTATAAATACGGACGCTGTCTGTTCACTGTCAAATCAAACCTGATATAGAGTGAGTTACTATACTGCTGGGAACATAATTTACCAAAGTTACCCAACAGATTTGGTAGGTACATTTTTAAAAGTTTTTATTATATAGGCTGATTATGAGTGACGGTGGTTGTGTTTTGTGGAAAACTGTCCGAACGTGAGAGTTCATCTTTCGATTTTGACTGCGCTGCTGTAACCTTTGCTATACTGTATCATTCAATATCACTTGCACTAATGTGTATGCTGTCGTGGGGTATGTCAGAACATACAGAGGTAGATAGTTTAATTCGTCTCGTCAGCAGAAAATAATCATAATCAACTAGTTCTCTTTTTATCTTTTTAATGAAACGACTCATTTAATTTTGTATAACATTAACTTTTCTCCTCTTGCTTATGTTTGCAGACATGGAGTCAGTTGAAGTCGTCAATAATCAGGTTTGACTTTGGGACTAAAGTATCTAAAAATAAAACATGAGAGCAGAATATAACATACACAAATTCAAATAACTAACATGTTCAAGTGGCATTGATAATGACTTTTTTTTTATTGATTCTGTGTTTTCTTGTCCAGTATTGTGAAAAATCCTAGCAAGTTACACCGTTTTACACTATACTACTGTAGGCAGGACCAGTATCCCAGACATGGATTCACAATCATTATTTTGCTAATTGCCTCCAGTGGATATGATTTGGGTTGCTCATCCTAACCTCCTTAGCAACCTGTAACCTAGTATTTTTTTGTACTTGAGATATTTTGTTGACCGAGTGTTCTAACATCCACTTTCAACTGTCACCAGAATGTGGTTGAGAGGGTGGCCAGCCTCCCCTTGGTGAGCTCCACCTATGACATGGTGTCCAGTGCCTACTGCACCACCAAGGATAACCACCCCTACCTCAAGTCCATGTGTGAGGTGGCTGAGCTGGGGGTGCGAACCATCACCACTGTGGCCCTCACTGGTGCAGCGCCCATCATCGGCAAGCTGGAGCCACAAAGTAAGAATCTAGCCATCTCCAAATCTATAGCAACCTGGTATACTTTCACAAATGTAGACCTACATAGAGTTTCATCTGTTTGATTCATTGGTAAAATCCAGAGACCTAAAAAAACAGAATAAAATACTCTATTGTGAGATGCCAGAATAAGCACATGCTTATTACTAACACAAAGGTGAACTGCCAAGCCTTTTGTGACGATGAGAAGATCGAGTCCGACTTCCTCATTTGTAAGGAGCACGAAGTCTGGCCAGTCATCTCTGAGCTGTTGCTCAACAACATGACCTTTTACCCAGTAATGTGTAAGGCCTTGCCTTGAAGCAGTAAGACTTTTTCTTTTGTATGTATTTATGTGTAGTGATACAAATTATTACTCTCCCTTCCCAACCTTGAATGTGATACATTTAGCTCATTCTTTTCTGCCTTTTTCTGACCCCAGTTGCCATGGCCAATGACCTGGCTTGTAAAGGTTTGGATAAGATTGAGAAGACCTTGCCAATCCTGCACCAGCCTTCTGAGCAGGTATGTGATGACTCAATGCCCAGTCTTTACTTAGCACTGACTGGCAACGCGACAACACACTTCACAGCGAATCAAGCTCATGCCAGTCAGGGAGGCCAACCGTAGAGGGAGGAGTAATGACTCGTACCCTGGGTGACAACCAGTGACGGGTCACCCATTTGGATCTGGCTCTCCCTGTGTCGTAAAAAAGTGTCTAGTCAGTTAGAGGTCATTTAAAGCATGGGGCTCACTTGAAAATCCGATGTCAACCTCGATGTGATCTCACTTTTTAAATGAAGGATAAACTGAAAATTACCCTTTTTTTTCTCAATCCAAATATTCCTGTTTAGATTGTTGCCAACACCAAGGATGCAGTGACCGGTGCCAAAGACGTGATGTCTGTCACCGTCACGGGGGCCAAGGACAGTGTGTCCCACACCTTGACTAGCGCGGTGGACCGGACCAGGGGCGCTGTGCAGGACAGCGTGCAGATGACCCGGGCTGCGGTCAGTGGTAGCGTAAACACGGTGATGGAGAGCCGCATGGCCCAGATGGTCAGTAGCGGAATGGAGACGGCCCTCACCACCTCTGAGCGCTTGGTGGACCAGTACCTGCCTCGCACTGAGGACGAGCTGGGTGAGTGTCAGGCTTCTAACTTGTGGCTCAGTGGGCATAATCCTGTACACAATGTTTTCCTACAATCCAAAACATAAATGTTGTCAATGGACTCTGTTAGAAAGTGAACTACTCATAAATCCATTTCCTAGAATGTGTGAAAATATTCACAACGCATGCTAACTTCAAAACACATACAAGGTCAGCATTTATGATGATTACAATAGTGATTTTATAAGGCGCTTGAGGTTTTTTACACAAAACTTTCAAAGTAATGCAATGCTTTATTTCATGCTCCTATTTTCATCTGGACAGAAATGGAGGCTAAAACGGTGAAAGGGTTCGACGTGGCCAAGGATGCACCTAACTACTATGTTCGTCTAGGCTCTCTGTCTACCAAGCTGCGTAAGAGAGCGTACCACAAGGCCCTGGCCCAGATCAAAGACACCAAGCAGCGCAGCCAGGAGTCCATCTCACAGCTCAACCACACTGTGGACCTGGTGAGTGACACCAAATTGTGGAAATCGAGAACTTTAATTGTCCATAGAATGTGGACATTTTCAGAGGATGAGGAGATGACCTTTCTTTCAAATGATTGAAAATGAAGATCCTATTTATCTCATGAGACTCGTTTTACACTGAGACAGAATACAAACATAATTTTTGTATGAATGGAACATTATATATATTTTTTCCCCAACCCTTTTAGATTGATTACGCCAGAAAGAATATTGACGGAGCTAACCAGAAGGCGAAAGGCAAACTGAGCTCCCTGGTCGAGTGGAAGTCTAATGAAGGAGATGGCAATGAGGCAGAGGTAATGATCACGTTCCAAAGAGCAGTCTCATAAAATACTATTTTAGCCAAGTCATATTGTACATCTACCCTCTGGCAGGTTGCATCTAAATTGCATATTTCAGTTATTTTATTTGGCGAAAGGCTATTTTAATGTGAACATAGATTAATTAAATGGACTTCCTCATTTCTCCCCCAGAACATAGAATCGAGGACCCTGGCGATGGCGCGCTCCCTCACTCAGCAGCTGCAGACAACGTGCCTGGCGCTAGTCTCTGGTCTGCAGGGCCTTCCACAGAACATCCAGGAGGAGGCGCTGTCCCTTAGCCACTCTGCCTCGCAAATCTACTCCAGCTTCAGCAAGGCGTCGGCGTTCGGGGACCTGTCGGATGGCGTTCTAGCCAGCAGCAAGGCCCAGCTGAACAAGATGAAGGAGTCGCTGGATGACGTCATGGACTACCTGGTGAACAACACACCCCTCAACTGGCTGGTAGGTCCCTTTTACCCCCGGCTGGCCCCACCCCACACCGCTGCATCTTCCCCGTCCCAGAAGACACCAGCCCCCGCAGAGGTGGAGATGAAATCCATGGACTCTAAGCACTAGCTGCCTGTTTAACGACTTTCTATCATATCCCATAGTATTATTCCTTCATCAAACATCCCTGAGTCACACTAATGAGCCTGCATTTATTCAGCATGTTGATGAATAAATGTTGATATACTGTTTGACAATATTTAGGCATTCCGACTGAACGTTGCTCCACGTGTGCTCAATAATCTAGCAACATTTGCCCATGCCTTGTCTTATGCAGCACAGTGCTTTTGATACTGTTGTTTTTGACATCATTTTATATCCTGTTGTAATCATAACTTGCCATATAGTAGTTATAGACTCATGTTAGCGCATAACCATGTATGCTTTCATCTTTATACAAGTCTAATAAATGGGTTAATATATCTGTGTGTTGTCTTGCTGCCTTGAAAATACACCGGTTTGAAAGCATGAGAAAATGGAATTTGGTGTTTTTATACATTGTCGCACCCATCTTCCGCTTCAGTGAATTGTGTGTGTAATGCATTGAGATATCTTGGATATGGAGTTGAGTGATTCAACTAACTGAACAGTAGTGGTATGTTTTTCCAGGACTAGGTTTTGCAAGAATGATGCAACCCTCCCTGTATTTATTTGTAGTCTTAAGTCTTACCATTAGGCTGTTTAATTTGTTGGACTTAGTTGCATTTTCCATTGGCAGGTACCAGACTTCACCTTCTCAGACTTGGCCTCGGAACCTGACCTCTCCTCAGTTGAGGATGATGGCATGTCAGATGAGTCCAACAGCAACGAACCCCTATCAGCTCCCCTTGCTCACCAATAACCTGCATTGTCAGATAAATCAAATGTCCACAGGTCATGTGTCTGTAATGCTTAGTTATACTTGAAAATAGATTTTAATATTTTTGAAATACCATTGGTAGACAATCATAGTAGTTGATTTGGCCAGTGTATTTGAAAGTACACAATGTATTTAAATATGTAGGTATTAAATACGCATGGATTTGAACAAAGGTCTGTTCTGTTGTGGATTGAAAAAATATTTAGTCACTGTGAAAGTGACCACCTCTTCCGTTTTACTTCCATGTCCAATACAGTTTTGAATGGGATTCAAGATATCATAATTCATGAACGCAGTCATTTAAGATACCGTTTTTGTGGATTATCTACTGATGCCTTAGCGACAGCATTTTTAATTTTTGTACTTCTTGCACTGAAACGTTTAAAAACTACAAGGCACAGAAGGCGGCCACTTTCCCAGCGTATTTTCATGGCAGGTGTGTGAGCCTTTAAATAAACATTGCAGCTGTACAGTAACCATGGTGTCCTTAGCTGAACATAATGGAAGACAGTGGGATACAGACTAACAGGAATACAACACTCAGTTGCAGATCATTTAGGAGTCAATGTAACCTGTTGTGTTTCAATGATCAGTTCTTTATTCAGTAAAAACACTTACAAACTAAAGAAAAGCTGGGACCACTTTATTTGACATGCTGCTCATAAAGCCTTCAAGACAATGTCTAACAAATATGAGGAATAGACATTTACACAAAATCTCTACAAAAACATTGCCAGGAATCCTTCACATGTCTTCCGATCAGGTCTTAATTCCAGACATTTAATCCTAGTAAAGATTCCCTGTCTTAGGTCAGTTAGGATCACCACTTTAATTTAAGAATGTGAAATGTCAATTTATTTCAGCTTTTATTTCTTTCATCACATGCCCAGTGGGTCAGACGTGTACATACACTCAATTAGTATTTGGTAGCATTGCCTTTAAATTGTTTAACTTGGGTCAAACATTTCAGGTAGACTTCCACAAGCTTCCCATAATGAGTTGGGTGAATTTTGGCCCATTCCTCCTGACAGAGCTGGTGTAACTGAGTCAGGTTGGTAGGCCTCCTTGCTCGCACATGCTTTTTCAGTTCTACCCACAGATTTTCTATAGGATTAAGGTCGGGGATTTGTGATGGCCACTCCAATACCATGACTTTGTTGTCCTTAAGCCATTTTGCCACAATTTTGAAAGTATGCTTGGGGTCATTGTCCATTTAGAAGACACATTTGTGACCAAGCTTTAAATGATGTCTTGAGATGTTGCTTCAATATATCCACATAACTTTCCCCCCCATGATGCCATCTATTTTGTGACGTGCACCAGTCCCTCCTGCAGCAAAGCAACCCCACAACATGATGCTGCCACCCCCATGCTTCACAGTTGGGATGGTGTTCGTCAAGTTCTGCAAGTTTCCACCTTTTCCCTCCAAACATAACAATGGTCATTATGGCCAAACAGTTCGATTTTTGTTTCATCAGACCAGAGGACATTTCTCCAAAAAGTACGATATTTGTCCCAATGTGCAGTTGCAAACCGTAGTCTGGCTTTTTTTTTTTATGGTGGTTTTGGAGCAGTGGCTTCTTTCTTGCTGAGCGGCCTTTCAGATTATGTCGATATAGGACTCGTTTTACTGTGGATATAGATACTTTGTACCCGTTTCCTCCAGAATCTTCACAAGGTCCTTTGCTGTTGTTCTGGGATCGTTCCAAAATACGTTCATCTCTAGAAGACAGAACGCGTCTCCTTCCTGAGAGGTATGATGGCTGTGTGGTCCCATGGTGTTTATACTTGCGTACTATTGTTTGTACAGATGAACATGGTACCTTCAGGCGTTTGGGAATTGCTCCCAAGGATGAACCAGACTTGTTGAGGTCTACATTTTCTTTTCTGAGGTTTTGGCTGATTTCTTTAGATTTTCCCATGATGTCAAGCAAAGAGGCACTGAGTTTGAAGGCAGGCCTTGAAATACATCCACAGGTAGACCTCCAATTGACTCAAATGATGTCAAGTAGCCTATCAGAAGCTTCTAAAGTCATGACATCATTTTCTGGAATTTTCCAAGCTGTTTAAAGGCACAGTCAACTTAAGGTGTATGTAAACTTCTGACCCACTGGAATTGTGATAGTGAATTATAAGTGAAATAATCTGTCTGTAAACAATTGTTGGAAACATTACTTGTGTCATGCACAAAGTAGATGTCCTAACTGACTTGCCAAGAAATGTGTGGAGTGGTTGAAAAACAAGTTTTAATGACTCCAACCTAAGTGTATGTAAACTTCCGACTTCAACTGTATATGATATGGTGGTTCTGTCAAGTCACGTTCCGTGGTCAAACTATAGTTCTAGAGGGCCTCCCGGGTGTAAGGCACTGCCTCCCAGAGTCTCTGTGCCACCAGAGACTCTGGGTTCGAGCCCAGGCTGTCGCAGCCGGCTGTGACCGGGAGGTCCATGGGGCATCTTCATCAGATGACACTCATTGGACTTCATGTTACACAATAAATTTATGTTTTGTTTGATAAAGGTCATATTGCGCGTTTTCAGTAGTTTAATTTTTTTTTTTTAAATAAACATCTGGTGATTTTACAGAGCCACATCAATTTACAGAAATACTCATCATAAATGTTGATGAAAGTGTTATACATGGAACTTGAGATATACTTCTCCTTAATGCAACCGCTCTGTCAGATTTCAAAAAAGCTTAACCGAAAAAGCACATCATGCAATAATCTGAGTACAGCACTCAGACAACAAAACAGCCAAACAGATATCCGCCATGTTGTGCAGTCAACAGAAGTCAGAAATAGCATTATAAATATTCACTTACATTTGATGATCATCAGAATGCACTCCCAGGAATCCCAGTTCCACAATAAATGTTTGATTTGTTTGATAAAGTCCCTCATTTATGTCCAAATAACTCCTTTTTGTTTGCGCGTATAGTACACAATCCAAAATCACGACGCGCAGGCAAGTCCATGCGAAAGTTCAGACGAAAAGTTATACTACAGTTCGTAGAAACATGTCAAACAAAAAATATAGAATCATTCTTTAGGATGTTTTTATCATAAATCTTCAATAATGTTCCAACCGGAGAATTCCTTTGTCTGTAGAAAAGCAATGGAGCAGAAGCTAACTCTCACGTGAATGCGCGTCATGAGCTCATGGCACTCAGCCAGACACCTGGCTCAAACAGCCCTTATGAGCCCCCACTTCACAGTGGAAGCCTCAAACAAGGTTATAAAGACTGTTGACATCTAGTGGAAGCCTTAGGAAGTGCAATATGACCACTGTATCTTCAATAGGGCACGAGTTGAAAAACTACAAACCTCAGATTTCCCACTTCCTGGTTGGATTTTTTTCTCAGGTTTTTGCCTGCCATATGAGTTCTGTTATACTCATAGACATCATTCAAACAGTTTTAGGAACTACAGAATGTTTTCTATCCAAATATACCAATAATATGCAGATATTAGCAACTGGGCCTGAATAGCAGGTAGTTTACTCTGGGCACCTTATTCATCCAAGCTACTCAATACTGCCCCCAAGTCCCAAATAAGTTAACCCGTCTCCCCTTTATCTACAGTGATGGAAGTGGATTTAACAAGTGACATCAATAAGAAATCATAGCTTTTTTCATAGGTCAGTCAGGTGTTCTTAAATGTTTTGTATACTCAGTATCTATGCAAAGTATTCTGCCCTTAATCTCAATACCATTGACGGCCCCTGATGATGGCCGTTTCTGCTGCCCAGAGTTCCCAGCCTCTTCCAGTCTTTTAGTGTCCTCATCACTTTCCTCATTGGTGTCTTCATCTTCCCCGCTGACTTCTTGCTGTCCCTTCTCACCAGCCTTGTTCTTCCCCCCTTCTGTCGTCACATCACTGTCTTCACCCTGCCCTTTCCTCCACCTCTCTGGGTCGGTTTAGACTCCAGTGAGGGAACGAGGAGGAACAATGTGGACAGGATGGTATCAGAATCGTAGAAGAGAACATCTGGAAAAGAGAGAATCCAACCGGCTTACTAAAGCTATTCTCTTTCAGGAGAATCCCCCACAAGCATTTACCACAGAGGTGAAGTTCAAGTAGATCACCTGAAGGATTCCTTACCTTCTTTAAGGTGCCCAGGATGTCTATGATTCTGCAGCAGTGTCTTCAGATGCTCTGGGTCAGGGTCAGGGTCAGAGACAGAGACAGACTGCTCACACTCCTCCAGATCAGTAGGGGTCAGGTTGAGAATAGATGCTGTCTGAGAGGGAGAGAATAATAAGTAGAACAGCTTCTATCTCTCCACTCACCCCAACCTGGTCCCACACCAGGGCCCTCCCCTCGCCCCAACAAGGGCCCGCACCAGGGCCCTTTCCCAACCAGGGCCCTCCCATCGCCCCAACCAGGGCCAGAACCAGGGCCCGCACCACGGCCCTGTCCTCGTCCCAACCAGGGCCCGCTCCTCTCCCCAACCAGGGCCCTGTCCTCGCCCCAACCAGGGCCCGAACCAGGGAACTCTCCTCACCCCAACCAGAGACCTCTCCTCTCCCAAACCAGGGACCTCTACTCGTCCAAACCAGGGCCAGAACCAGGGCCTTCCCCTCACCCCAAGCAGGGCCTGCTACTCGCCCCAACCAGGTCCAGCTCCTCGCCCCAACCAGGGCACGCTCCTCGCCCCAACCAGGGCCCGCTCCTCGCCCCAACCAGGGCCCGCACCTCGCCCCAACCAGCTCCTGAACCAGGGACCTCTCCTCGCCCAAACCAGGGCCTGAACCAGGGACCTCTCCTCGCTCCAACCAGGGCCTGAACCAGGGACCTCTCCTCGCTCCAACCAGGGCCTGAACCAGGGACCCCCTGCACACGTCGACAACAGTCACCCCCTTCACACCGGTTACATAAGCATGCCTGAAGAATGGAGAAAAACACAGCCCAATCCCACAGGACCCCTCCTCTGTTGATACTTACGGATGTTTATTCATTCGTGGAGGGGCCATTTAAAAATATATATTTTTTACCTACATGTCAAGCAAGTTTACAAATGAATGTCGACATGTTTTAGATGATCTAATAGGGTGGAGGTTGCTGAGGGGAGGACGGTTTATAATAATGTCTGGAACGGAGTAAATTGAATAGCATCAGACACATGGAAACCCTGTTTGATACCATTGCACTTATTCTGCTCCAGCCATTACCACGAGCCAGTCCTCTCCAATTATGGTGTCACCAACCTCCTGTGAGTGGCATCAGTACTGTGTAAAGTTGAGCACTGGCAGCATCTCCTCCAGTCTGTCAAAGAACTGCCACACCAGTATCTGCAGCGCTGTATCATACCTAGAGCTGTACTGCACAGGGAACACCTCCAACACAGAGATAGAGTCATTATGTAGTTTAAACCCAGGCATACCGTAAGTAGTAGTCAAATCATACTCAATATTCCCCTCAAGGTCATTCTAGTCCTTTGAAGCAAGGATTTGTGACATGATCTAGACATTAGATATTATCTCACCTGAAGTGTTCCCTCTTCTAGCAGTGTTTGGACCAACTCCACTTCTTTATCTGTTGATGCCTCCACTTCTTTATCTTTGCTCTGAATATGCAATCACACACAAAACAATTGCAAACATCTGCAACTAGGTAAAGCAGACTTGCCTTTAACAGACTGGTGTGTGTTACACATATTGCAGGTTAAGTACCACCTCACGCATTGTGCATGAATGGATTCTGTCTAGGTGGGGCTGGATGGTTTTGTACCCAGCTGGGTTAGACTACACACCACCACAAAATTCAAGAACCAGCTGAAACAGGAGATGTATGCATTTTATATACCGAGGAGACAAACTGAGGAGTCAAATATGTAACTGATAAGGAGTGAATACAAGGCTTTCAGGAAATTGTGACGAGAGCGATCCCATGTCTGAGATCCAGGGGCGAACAAAAGTCTGAATTTCACCCCCGACCCTACACCATTCTCCACCCTAAACACTTCCACCCATCTCACCCTCGCTCTCAGTCCCAGGATGAGATGGACCCTCTGCCTTAAGGTCAGCAGCTCCGGAACCATCTCTAGTTACCAGTCACAAACTCCTCCAGCTTCCCATACTGCATCATGTCATGCTGCTGAGCCACTTGCCACATGAAAGCAGACTTCAGATGTAGTGGTGGCACCAGGAGATGTAGGGAGGATAGAGGGAGATCAGCACCTGTTATCAGAGGTGGAAGTTAGGCAGCTCCTGTCAGTACACTCCACTGTTTTGGTGTGTCTACAATTTGTTGTAAACAATGTTGTTATATGTTTGAAAGTACAATGTCGGTCCTTACATTCTCTCTTTAGCTAGCTAGCTATTTCTACATTAATAAAACAACAATTCAACAAACCTGAAAATCTTGATGTAGGGTCCATTTCCTCACTCACTTGGGGAACTTTCCAATTAGCTAGCTAGCAGGTGCGGCAAAACGTGGTTTTAACGTCTTAAATGTTATGCATTGATTGTCAACAAAATATCACGGCAAGCTGTCCTGGCCAGTAAACAATATTTCGCCATGAGATAGGGTTTGAATATTTTCTGAACTACTTGGCTTAGCTTCTCACAACCATTTAGCTAACTAACTGCTTTATATTCTTCGGATGTCGGATATTTCTTCTTAATTCTTATTTTTTGCCACGCACATTTTTTTCCCCGTGGTATGGAGCAGAGCTTTACATTTGCCTTTAGCTCACTGAATGAATGTGTTGTGACCCCTCTCTGGTGTGTCACGTAAACTAAAGGAAAGCACTGGAGACATAAACCTTTGGAAACGGGGTTACGTCTCAATAGTTTGTGAATTCCTCTCTTTAGCTTTTTGCTTTTTCTTATCGGTTGAAGTAAGGTCATGTGGATATTATCTTGTTTGGCAATATTTAAACATATGTTGTTGTTTTTATTTAAATACCAGCACACCATTCGTATAGATGCTTAGACAAAACGTTATTATAAATGTTAGGTAGCAATTATTGGGCCTCATCAACACACACACATCTATAACGTCATGTACAACATACATGACATTTTAATATGTCCAGAAGGAGTTTTTCCTACTGTCCATCATAATCGATTACATCAGACAACGGAAAGTCACATGTGCAATTAAACACAAATATGGATGAAGAAAAGGTGAGCGACTTCCAACACATTTCATTATCAGAAACTATGACTATTAAACAAAATAAATTGCAATAGTTATAAGAATCACAATTATATAGCCTAGGTCTATAGATATGATGCTTTCAAGACAACTGGAAACTCCGAAAATAATGAGGTCAAATAGTGACTTCAGTGATTTCAGAGCCCTGTCTTGTCTACACTTGACACTTACGTGGGACTTCTGCTATCAGAATAAGAAGATTGCATTGAAAATACAGGTCTAGATGCAAAAAAAGTTGCGTTGTGGTCTGATTGTGTTCAGATCTGTCTGACCACTTCGGGTGGTGGTCAGGGATGCATTGTGTTCGGGTTTCTCCTCTGCCTGGATGCAATCAGGCTACCGAAAGTGCATGCAGTGGGTGACGTCATCAGCACTTTTCATTATAAAGTTGGAGGAAATACTTTCCTAGCGTGTGGGGAATGTGTTTTCCAGCCTCTTAAATTCTAGCCAGCTAGCTAATATTTAGAAAAACTATTTTTTATTTGGCTAGAGTTATGCTAGCTCATGCCCTTTAGCGTTGCTTGCTAGCTAGCTACAGAGGTTAGCTGGCTACTTAGCTACAGTAGTTAGCTACTGCCATCAGTTGTTGTGTTATATTTGACCTACTCCACCGTTTTTAGAACCCATATTGGCATTTTAATATAGTGCGGGAACGGACACAATGTGGACATGGTAGACACATTTCAATGTAAATGTAGACGCAGGACGTGTTCCGAATTCCATGATCAGAACTCCATTATCAGAAAACAAAAGCTGCATGAACTGTCAAGTCTAGACGCCAGAGGATGATCCCAGAGTTTCCGACTTGGAATTCCAACATGGACGACCATACAATTTATTTTTTGCCCAGTCGGATGCTTGTTTTTTCCCCCAGAGCTCCAGTTGTCAAATCAAATCGAATCAAATTGTATTTGTCACATGCGCCGAACACAATAGGTGTAGGTAGACCTTACCGTGAAATGCTTAGTTTACAAGCCCTTGAATGCACTGAAGTCGGATGCCGGAGATTTACAAGTTCCCAGTTGTCTTGAACACAGCATAATTTCAAACGTTTTTGATTTCTCTGGCTAATGCAAATCATAGTTGACACTTATTGTACTTTGCTCAGAGAACCTAATTTCTACCCCTGAAAATAACTATATACACCGATTTGGTTCACTTAGACTATGACTGAACTGTGCCTTTTGTAGACTAGTCTTGCAATGGAATCGCCTAGCCTATGCTAAGTACCCACAGTATCATTTATTGTACATTCAAAAAAATATAACCCAAGTATAAGAACTTACACATTTTGAGCTTTGGGTTGCACATGTCCCACACACACACGCGCGCGTTCGTCTTAACTGCAGCCCCACTTTTTTTGCTTTAACTGAGTGTTGGGTACTGCACTGTGGTGCTGAACGTCACATTGCGGGATTCCAGTTCAGTTGCTGTCCACTGGAATGGGGCTGAATCTCCTATCGTGGCCATTTGCTTGTTGTTTAGGCCTACTAATTAGCACCATCAAAGTTTTAAGCCTACTCCTGTGACAAAGTCACTGCTAGGTCTTCAAAATACGAACATGGTTCGTAGCATAGGAGGCTGCTGTGGGGAGAATAGCTCATAATAATGGTCGGAACGGAGCAAATGGAATGGAAACCATGCGTTTGATGTATTTGATACCATTCCAAATGTTCCGCTCCAGTCCTTAACATGAGCCCGTTCTCCCCAATTAAGGTCCCACCAACCTCCTGTGTGTAGACATACAAAATGGGGAGTGAGGGACAGCAGAAATATTTCTTTAAATCAATGACCAAGTTGAACTTTTATGAATAGGTTGACTTGAAGTTGGAAGTGATGAAGGAAATTGTCACATGGGCCTAACTGTGTGGAACCAGTTATTGGGCCTATGCCTACAACACAAGTGTTATTATGACTACAGTAGGCTATTTTAAATGGGACATGGTTGCATGGACTTCAATTCCTGTCCAGGAATTGTCACAACTACACCATTATGATGTCAAAAAGGTCAACACCTGTGTCCACGGTTCAGACTGTTTAGAGGGCATAGCCTATAACTAGGACACAATTCTGCGCTTTTAAGTTTTATTTTACAAACTTGATCTAATGTTAGATGAAAACACTCTAGGTCTATTTTGGCAGCTTTGTGTTATAGTCTTTTCAACAAAACGTTTATAAAATGTCTACAGATTAAAATATTTAAAAAAAAAGCTTAATTTTCATGAACACTATATATACTGTAGGCTATGATGATTATAACAACAAAAGTTGCTTATAACATGAATTATAAGATAGTCATCAGGAGAAAGGGATGAAGGAGGTGAAGGAACAGATACTCAACCAAAGGAGAAGGACAAGTCTGTCAAGGTAGGATTGGTCCTTTGGTCATTTTTTTTCCCTTCTCAGTTAAGCGATCTTGTTTCATTTTACAAACTTGATTCAAAGTCAGACAAAAAAGAGGCAGGTCTATGTCTTTCGACAGCTTCATGCATATAAAAAAAACTCTTACTTTAATTTTGATGAACACTGTGAAGAAAGAAGAGTTCAGGTGAAGAATGAGAGGAAGGTAAGATTAGTCCTCTGGTCATTTGGGTTCCTTGCTAGGTTTTAATTACTATCTGCCTATGTATTGGCTAAATAATGGGCTGCATTGACTTGGTGCAACACATTAGGGATAATAATTAATGTGGTACCTGAAATCTGTTTCCTTGAAGACGAAGAGAAAATCAAGTTCCAAGAACACTTCTGAAGCAGGTTAGATATTTTTCTATATTAAATTATTGCTTTTCCCAGTACGTGTACTGTTTCGTTAGTGTGCCCTTTGTTGTTCAGATTCATTTTTTTTAAACAAAACAGCTCATGTCCTTTAGGTTCCTCAGTGGCATTCTGTTCACCCAGAGCTCAGTATCCAGATAAATACCAAAACAGAGCTGCAGTAATTCAACTCTTACAGGAGGAAGGCACTACGGAAGAGTCTACTTTACCCGAGAGGATGTCTGCTTCCCAATCATCATCAATTTCATGAGGAATTTCACTGATAGGTATGCTCAAAATCTTTAAATAGCGTCCATTCTTTATACAACAACCCTGTCTGGACCACTACAAAACAACTGAACATGTTAACTTGTCTTAATCAGGCAGTGGGAGGTGATTCAGGAGGGCATGAGAAATCCTGTAAGTTAATCTGTCAACATTTGATGTGATTATTTGATAGAAAGTTGGACCTGAAGTTTATCACATTGACTAACTAAGCACTTGACACCACAGCCTCTTAAAAATAAGTATCATGCTCTTTTTTTGTATTAAAACAAAATATAACGGGAATAGAGTGAAAACAGTTTCCCATATAGCGGAAGAAATCCTCACCCTGAAATCTAGCATATGACAGTTCTAAGAATGAAAAGCTAAAGAACAACTGTTTTTATGGTAAAGTAAGAAGGCAGACACCACATCTTTAGAGAACTAAATATTACAATTATTGTGATTTAGGTGAATTTAAAGTAGTTATTTGTAGAGATCAATATGTAAACATTAGTCAAGATTGATCAATTCTTGTGTTTGTTTTGAAGTTCCCAGACGTCGTTGCAGAGGGCACATCGAGGAGACGCTCGACTGACAGATCCTCTGAATGCCCTCTTTGGGATCACAGAGGCCACAATTCTCCAAACGCTGGGTGATCAATCCTGCTCTTCTGGCTCACCTGGATTGACCAGATCTGTGGTCAGAGATGTCGTGAGTCAGGTGAACTCTGACATCTCACTGATCATCTCCTGTTCCAGCTCAGGTAAATCAAGACCAGTGTTGTGTGACACTGGCAGGCGATATGCCATGCAGGCCGCCCAGAAACTGGTGTCTTATCTGTGCCAAGTTGCGGAAATTTGGAGTCACTGGACAGGCTGCTTCTCAAGCCAAAACCAATCCATCTAAGGAGAATGTGGACATTGAGGCTTCCCTTGCACTGTCAACAGGAGAGGTCATGGCTGTTATGGTCAACTCCAGAGAATGCCAGGGAGGAGAGTAAAGAACAATGGATGTGCTTCGAGAAATCGCACAAAGTCCATTTTTTTTTCTCCCCCGCTTCAAGGGATAGTGTTGGTGGTCTTCTGGAAGACTCCCTAGCAGAGAAAAACAATCTGAAAGAGACTGTATCCTCTGGCTGCTTGGTGAGTCCAAACATCCTCATACTTTCACCTTCTGAGAAAAAGTTTGGATCTCCTGTAATGACAACCATTGAGAAATTATCCAGTGTTGAATTGAAGTCAGAAGCAACTAAAGTTTTTAGCGAAGTCTATCTGCACAAACGTCTGCTTGCACACCTGAGCTTTCAAGTAATCTGGCCAGTGAAAGGAATCTACCAGCTATGTCAGAAGACCATTTAACAACTACAAAGAATGTAGGTTCTGAAGCCTCAAATGGTGGATTCCTTTCTGAGGAGCAGGCCCAGAGTGGTTCCAGTTCTCCTCAGGCTGTGAAACAAGGCAAACTACTGTAAA
The DNA here is from genome assembly GCF_057628025.1 of Oncorhynchus mykiss. NCBI lineage: Eukaryota > Metazoa > Chordata > Actinopteri > Salmoniformes > Salmonidae > Oncorhynchus > Oncorhynchus mykiss. The sequence continues at coordinate 44,833,453 of NC_143042.1, read as the reverse complement.
TCGCTCTGGATAATATAATCTGCTGAATGACTCAAATGTAAATATGACACCAACGACTGATTGCTCTCGTGACATTAGGAGGCTCTGAAGGTTTAAGAAGTAGTACGCTAATCAGATGTTCAACAAATACGCAGTTTATTTATCAGTTTACATTTGCTTCAGCATTGTTAATATTGAGTTAATAAGGGCTCAGTAAACTACTTACTTCAGTTGATTGAAAAACTATTGGTATAATATGGACCTCGAGGGGACCTGTAACATGATGCAACATGAGTTCTAGGATAAATACAAATTGAATATACCGGCAAAAACGCTGACTGCAACATATGCACAGTAGCCTACATAAAAATTGCTGACATAGAATACGCAATAACACACAGACATGTCAAGTTCAGAGATCATTCTGAAAACAATGTATTGCCTGCCCTAATACATACTTTCAGAAGTAAAATCTCACTAGTGATATGGATTGTCTGACTAACACAGACATTTGATTAACTTGACTACTTGATTTTAAACATCCTACAATTTGGGGAAAATAACCTCAAATTCTATCTAGACTACAGAGAGCTCAATCTGTGAGAGTCAATCCTCTGAGATTCATAGAAGGAAAGTTTTATATCTGATAAACAACTCACTGAATAGTAGGGTAAAGCATCACTGACATAGGACTCTAGTCTAACTCACATAACTCAGCTGTGGTCTTAAAGCAATGAAGCCAGAACCCAGGATAGAGGGGCTGCGTGAATCTGGTCTGGACACTGTGGAGGAGGGTCATTGTGTCAGAGACACTGTAGAAGGACAGAGTGCCCGCCTGGTGATCCAGGTACACTCCTACTCTGGAGGACTGAGGGCGTGCCACTTCAGTCTTTACATTATTATGTCGGAAAAAGTAACCATTACTACAGCACTCTAAACTCCAGGACTTGTCATTGTGTCCAAATTGACAATCATCTGCAGGCCCAGATCGGCTGATGTCTTTATACGAAACTCCTGCATAAATCTTCCACCCACTCCACTCCACCTCCCAGTAACAGCGCCCAGACAGACCTTCCCTGCACAGCACCTGACACAATTGAGTGAATCTGTCTGGACTACTGTGGTAGGAGTAGCCTTTGCGCTTCAGTTTCACCTTTCTGTTCCGCTCAGACAGAAAGAGTTGTCTGTATAACGTGTTTGCGTCCAGGGTGAGCCGACATGAATCTGAGGGAAGAGAAATTTAAGAAATAAAAATATGATATGAGTCCCCCTCTTTACTTGTATCTCAGGGTTTGTGGCGAGTACCATTGAAAATACAACTGTTAGCAATTGGACTCACATTGTAAGAAGTCGGCTCTGGTCTTGGGCTCGGGTGGGTGTAGAACATCCACTAGATTCACTGAAACGCACATTCACACACAGTGAAAGAGTGTTATGATTAGACAATATAATGCAGTGTAGGCTAGAACTTCAATGTCATCAAAGTATGCAGATGGAACTCTACTTTCTAACCTACCTCTGGTGGAGATTCTGCACCATTCTCTCTTCAAGATACCCTCCAGCTTCTCTCTCAGGTTAGACACAGCCTCACTCACATCCTCAAAGTACTGAAGAGGACAGACATCGATGGTGGGCAAGTCTGAAAATACACTGGGACTGGCGAGAGACTGATAACTCTGCAGAGAGAGAATTTATTTGTATGGATGTTTGACAGTCAATCTTCTGTGTGAACTAACAAATTCCTAAAATGAAGCACTTTGCCTCTCTACGAGAGACATAAGTAGAAGTCCGCTAACTATATAAATAACATACTACTCACTACTTTAGCTAGCTACAAAGGCTTTGGTAAACCCACCCCAGAATAACGAGTTCCTTTTGCAATAACAGACAGATGGTCACTCAGTGAAGCTACCTCCAGAAAATGGATGTGATCCTCTGTGTGTGTCAGCTTTTCCAGCTCAATCTCTCTCCTCTTCAGCTCAGTGATCTCCTGCTCCAAACGCTCCATGAGGGCTTCAGCTTGACTCACAGCTGAATTCTCCTGGGCTACGATCAGTTCCTTCATCTCCGAGCGCCTTCTCTCAATGGAGTCAATCAACTCTGTAAAGATCCTCTCACTTTCTTCCACTGCTGCCTGTGCAGAGCGCTGTTAAAACACAAATGTAGACAAGAGATGGCTTCATGTTAAAAAGTATATTATATTTCTCTGACTTGGAGCCTCAGAAGATTGCAATATCATATCATTGTGGTTCCTGAGATATCAAACGCTTCTCCAGGCGGTTTGGGATCATATGATCTGCCCAACACGACTGCAACAAAGATGACATGGTTAATCTCCTCTGGTCAATACTCACGCTGAGAAACTCCACAGCCTGTTGCAGTTCCTTCAACTCTTTCTCCCTCTCCTGGACTCTCTGGTTGACCTTCTGCTGACTTGTCCCTATCTGCTTCTGTGGACAAAAAAACACTTTATTGAGCTACATGGCAAATCTGCCTCATATGCCTATCTACATGTGATGATTTTTGCCATGTTGTTTTCATCACAATAACTAAGATTAGCTCCGATTCTCACCTGTTTCTCAGTCTTTTCTGCAGTGATTGAGACTGTATCATGGCCTTTATGTTCATCCATGGTACACAGATAACAGATACACTGCTGGTCGGTCCGGCAGAAAATCTCCATCAGTTTGTCATGATGAGAGCAGATATTGTCCTGTAATTGTGTGGTGGCTTTGACCAGCTTGTGCTTCATCAATGGAGCTACATTATAGTGAGGCTGGAGATGAGTCTCGCAGTAAGAGGCTAGACACACCAGACATGACTTGAGAGCTTTCTGCTTCCTCCCATTGCAGAAATCACATTCCACATCTCCAGGTCCAGCAAAGCACAGAGTAGGAGAAGTAGCCTGGAGCCCTGTCTTCTTCATGTTCCCGACCACCATGGCTAGCAGGCTATTCTTCATCAGAGCAGGCCTTGGGGAGAAGGTATGTCTACACTGGGGACAGCTGTAGACACCCGTTGGGTCATCCTTATCCCAGGAGTCCTCAATACAGTTGCTACAGTAACTGTGTCCACAGTTGATAGTGACCGGCTCTTTCAGTAAATCCAGGCAGATAGAGCAGCAGAACTGGCCCTGGTCCAGGAGAACTCCCTGCTCAGCCATTTCACCGATCACTCACAAAGACACACCCCGGCAGTAATGCTACATACAAACAAAACGTGAATTAATCTAGACAGCTAGACGATTAAAATATATCACAGCCACCTAGTTGAACTAGTCTAATTCCAATTCAATAATACACATTTTACCAGTCGTGATGATCAATTCAAGATATGACAATTCAAATGTGGTTCTTATTGTTGAATCGACTAGCAGCGAAGGATCAATCCGAGATCTGTAGGGGACAAAATTATGCGCAACACAGGAAGTATGCAGATCAGCATCCGGCTAATTATTTTCTTCTTGAAATATTTGGCGGTTTGAAGAAGACATTCATCGAAGTTGGCATGCGTAATGTCGATTAACTACATATGTATGGTGTACATGCTTTATTTTTTACGGCAATTGTATTTGTATCATTTGTTGGAATTCGACGACGGTAACGTTAGTTACTATCGCTAGCTATGTTCGCTTTCTGCCCAACTAACGTTAACTAGCTAGACAATTTAGTTAGCTACCGTTAATTTAGTTGCATCGTATGTTTCAGTCTTCTGCTAGCTAGCAGTTAGATCACTTTTAGATCTCAAAACTGTCAGCTTGCTGGAAGAATGTCGACTCTTCAGAGAACGAACGGTAAATATCTGTGGTGGTCTCTTGTGGGTCTTGGATTTCAACCCGAAGTCGCAGCATCATCAGGAGCCAGCAAAGCCAATGTTAAACACATCATTCTTGGACCGTAAGTATTGATTGTTGTGGTAACAGCTAACGTTAACAGTTAGCGTTGACAGTATCAACATCAGTCTTGCAACCCTGTTTCAATCCAGTGAGACAAACTGGCGATGACATGACAATAAAAATAATAGGCATAGGTAGAACGACTCGATTCTCTCAGCTCAGTCAGAAGCCTGTTTTGACACCAGTTTCTCACCAACAGCAATATGTTTGACAAACCAAACAAGGACGCATTCTACATAGTTACCAATTTCCTGTTAGAAAAACTCAACCCCGCACGCTTCCACGATGCATACAGGTATGAAGGTCCCAGTCCCGGCTTGTTTCTTTTCACACATTTGTCATTTTTTGCAATCATGTAAAATGCTGGGTCTTGTATGCAGGCATTGCTGGCCAGTGTTGGACCACAAAGCAGATGCCGAATTCCGTAAGGTGACCTGTGCTTGGCTGCGAGATCTAATGGTAAGGATTTGACATGTCTTCTTTCAGATGTGCACGATTTGACCTACTTGTTGCAGCAGACTACTGTCTGGTCAACAGGTCTAAAGTATTTGAACATTATCTGTGCTTTCAGGATGAGCAGGGGAGCACAGTTCCCAAAGTGGTGGCGTCACTATTCCTCTCGCCTGGTGGACCCAAGTTCGTCAACCTTATGCTCCATCTAGCCAATCATGTCATGTTGCATGAGATGAAGACATTTTCAACAGGTAGTAAGACCTATACAGTGCATTCGGAAAGTATTCAGACCTTGACTTTTCCACATTTTGTTATGTTACAGCCTTATTCTAAAATGGATTAAATTGTTAGAGTGCACGTGCCATTAACAGTGGGCATATTTGCTATATAACACACTTTTTTGTTGTGACAACCATCGGTAGAGTTAAATGTGAACCAATTTAACAATTTTTTTTTGGTACATGGGGATTTGACTGCAAAGTTATTTTATGTGCACTACGTCATCACGCACAGACTTTTTTTTTATATTTTTTTTTATCCGCAAGAAGTAATTTTGATGGAAACATCTCTGGTGGGAAAATTGGCATATTTTACAATAATCACTTTGTCAACAATTGGATGGAATCCTAGCTAGTGGGTATTTTCAGTCAGCCCAATTCTGATATCAGATGAGCTCTGGAAGAAGAGAAAAAACTGATATGAATAGTCTGTGATTGGTCAAAGACCGATTTAGTGAAAAAATATATCAGAATTGGGCTGCCTGTGTGAACGCAGCCAATGTGTGTTAGATGGCACATGGGTCCCAGAGGCAGCGGCAGCCCCTGCCTCTTCTGTGGAAATGGCGCTGAAGCGGTTTCAGCTGGTCAAGACCAGATTCCTGAGAGGAGCTGTGGAACAGGACCTGATGCTGCAGGAGTACCAGAGACAGGCCCAGTAAGTCATGGCTACTACACAAACCACAGGCATTGGATGTGTTTGTAGATACACTGGTGTTTTACAATGCCTATAAGTGTCTAAACATTTGAGACCAATTCGGTTAGATAAAAAAAAAAATATATATTTTAATTGGTTAGGTGTGTTGTGATTCTGGCTAATTAGCACAGGTGCAAATGATGAGCAGGCAATCATCAAGCCACCCTCGTAAAACAGGTGGTCACAGAGGTTTGGAGTTTGTATGCCCTGAGGTGAATGTCTTGCCTTTGCCAGTCAACTGTTTCTTTTCAAATGTGCCTTGTTTTGGCCATTCTACATCTGTTCTCGCTTGTAGGTCTCGAGTGAAGTCTTTGAGAGATTGGAGGGCTGAAGATGCAAAGTATGATGATTTGCATAAGTATGTATGAGTCTCCATCTACCCTTTTTTTAAGTATATATTTTTTGGGACTGTAGTTGAGATGTAATTTTTTTTGTATCAAACATACACCGAGTGCTAATAATCAATGGCAGCTGGTAAAATAAATGTATTTCCCCTGCGCAGGCGTCACAAGAAAGTTGAACAGGAGGGAACCCCTCAAGCTGACAAGATTCAGAAGGTTTTCCTTCATTTTATAAATGACTTATAGTTTGTATAACATGATTAGAAATGGACATTCATAACATTTCTATGTGCAATAGTCTGACCATTTCACCTCTGAACACACCCAAGGTGCGCTCCTTGTGGTCATTCATGGACGGAGTGCTGTCCACCCTGGAGGAGGAGCGGCGGGTGGTGGAGAGTGTCATCAGGGGAGATGTGGACCAGTACACCATGGATGGGACGGACCTTGCCCTCAAAATCCCCCGGGTTCTGCTAGAGCAGATAGAGCAGTTATCCCACCTGGTGAGATGTGCAAAAAGGCCTTTTTAGCTTAGCGGGTGATGGTGCATTTGGAACCTAGTCCATATGTCAGTGCAATGTTTCCCAAACCTCTCAAGTAACCCCAGCTGTTCCACATGTTTATGTTCCAGAGCTAGCACAACCGATGAAACTAATAAATTGTCATTTAGTTAACTGATTGAATCAGGTATGCTAGTACTGGAAATGCTACAAATAAGTGGAACTTTCTGAGTGCTGTGGGTACTGCTCTAGTGTTTATCACTAAGTAAGTTCTGTGTGTTCGCCAGTCGAGTGTGGGCAGTGTTTACGAGGCAGGCCAGCTGAACATCCTCCGTATGCTGGAGCTGCTCCACCAGGCTCTGGTCCTCCTAGGGGAGGAAAGGACCCGGGTGGCAGGACACACCCCCATTGCCCAGCTCCACCCCTTGCACCTGCAGGAGAGGAACCTACAGATGGCCCGTGCCATGGAGGATCTCCGAGTCATGAGGTGGGCTACAAACTGCTATTGCAGAGGCTTGCTTGTTGGGGAACTACTACCCAGTTTAGCAGCATTTAGCAGCATTTAACATGTTTGTAATTCGTTGTCTTTTAACACAAGACCGCAGCAATTTAAATCCATCTTGGACAGTATTAATAGCTATTTTAAACTGTCAAGCTCGGTTCTCTCTGGCATCACTGCATCCCACTGTCTCTCTTTACAGGAAGAGGATTTCAAAGGAAGAAATTCCCGAGGTGAAGAGCCTCATCAGAAAGTTGGAGGCGGAGTGGGACCGGAAGTGGGCGGACTGTTTGAAACGCACGCCGCTGACCTCGTTCCTCAACAAGGATCCTGTAAGTGCCTTTTCTGGTTTGACATGGATGTATTAAATGGCTTTGTCCAGCAACAGCCCCTACTGCCTAGGCCAGGGCTATTCAAATCTGACTGAGGGCTGTACTCTCTCTCTCTCTCTCCCTTTAGGCCCTGGACTTTCTGTTCCCCATGGCTCCTCTGTCCTTTGAGCCGGCCACTGACGCCAGCTTCAAATCCAGCATCTTCTCTCAGTATCCGGCCAATCTACCCGGTGAGTAAAGCAAAACAAAAGATTTCCACTTCTAAGTTGCTTTTATTGTTTAACTGAATATTTTAACAAGTGGTACCTTGTGGTGGTTTCATAACTTAGAATTTCCTGAGGAGAAGCCTGTGGCGACTGACTCTGTTCCAATGGAGACCGTTACCACAATGGATTATACCCTCAAAAGGTATATTAAAACTCTGCTTGCCTTGCATTCATTGTTAATGGGCAACTAGTATTCTGATTCCTCTGTTGTTGGGAGGCAGATACCTGGTCAGTCCTGAGCTGTGCTCTGTCTGTCACAAGCCCTCCCTATAGCATACCTGCTCTCTGATGACCAGGGCGAGTTGAATGAAATCGCAATGGACAGATACGGAGCAGACAACCGTTATCCAGTCTTGTTTTTTCTAACCATATTTCCAACATCATTTGATCCACAGAATGTCTTTATAACAGGTCTCTTTTTTTTCTCTTTTTTTAACAGCCTCTACCCTCCAGCTGTTGAGATGATTACATCTCTTCCTAGTGTGGCCATTTTCCCACTGACTCCCCTCCCTGCACTTTCTGAATCTCCTCTGGCTGTCCCTGCCAAAGCTCCCTCACCAAGCCACCTGCCGGTAGGTGATTTGCAACAGGCGTCCTAATTGGCTTTAAAAATATATATTTTAAGGCTTTGTTTTTAGCTCATTCAATGTTATAAATCTGTTTTTTAGATTTAAAGGCTTTTGGCCTTTTAGTCACCCCTGAATACCAAAATATGTCCCTAATTTATGTACATGTTTAATCACATAGGTTATCTAGAAGAAAAATAAATGCACACCTATTTAGGTGAGGTGCTGGCTAGCGGAGTAGAAAACTTGAAAATAAAAGAGCCGCACACTCTAGGAGCTCGGATGCAAAAATGTAATTACCAACGTTTCAACAGCCAAACTGTCTTCATCAGGGTATGATAATCACCTATGTGACCATTCTGTTTCTTTATAGGCCAGTGTAAGGAAGACTCCTCGTGTTTCTGCAGTGAAGAAAAAGGCTCAGATCCTTGACTCTGAGTTGGACAACTTAGCAAATCGGGTACAGTTTCCATATGGGGGTGCTCTGACCGTCGCTAGCTCTCCCTATAGCATACCTGCTCTCTGATGACCGGGGCGAGTTGCGTGAAATCGCTACGGAGCAGACAATCCATACCTGCATCAGGGGTTGGAACTGGTTTTGGGAACAGAGGAGAATATATAATTTAGTGAAATTAGGATGCTAATAATGGCCTAAACCATTCCAATTCACATGTCATGATGCTCAGCGCTTCAAGCCAAGCCCCCTCAATGTTCACCCCTCTTTCACTCTATCCACACCCTCACATCACGTGCCTGCACTTAACTGTTCATCAAGCATGTAAACAACTAGCTTACATGTTCCATAGCAAGCTGCTCTGTCCACGCTAATTGCTGGAGTTAATGATTGGCTAAATGTAAAAACTGATGATTTTAAATGGTAAAAAATAACTATTTGAACCATTACTTTTTGGGGGTTTGAACCGGTTCAGAACTGTATAATGCTGGTCGGAACACTGGAACGTAACTAAATAACTAGGGGTTCTGCTCGGCACGATTGGAAAATTTCTGTTCTAACCCACTGATCTGTGTATGACTGGTATTGTCTGTACCATGTTGCTTAACATATTCAATTCCTTACTGTTTGTGTGCGTTTTTAGTTTGCGGAGGCTGTGACCCCCAGCCCTGGCAACATAAGTTTACGAGGACTTGAGCTGGGAGACATACTCGATACTCTTGGCGAAGACCCTTTCTCCACCAGGAAGCAGATTCCACGCACCCCAGAGAGTTTGAGTGAGTATTGGGCCTTATTTGATGTAATTTGAAAGGCAGAATGCTCTCTTCAATTTTGCCTTTTGTTGGCCAGAGGAGCAATGTTTTCATTCCCCCCCCCTCAGTTTTGGATGTGAAGAGTTCCTGGCAAAGGGCGGTGGAGGAAGGGGAGGCTCAGAAGGCCTGCCTGTCTGCTACATTTGACTGCGACAATATCCGTGGGTGCCTCATGCCCCTCAGCGAGGTACATGAGGCCTCCCTTGGCCATGACTTTTCCTCCCTGAGCACAAGCCTGGATCCCACCAATGGGTGCAGTACTGCAGCCCCCCAGCAGGCTTCCCTCATGTCCACCCTGTCCTGGGACTCCTCCAACATGGAGGACCTCAATAGCCTGAGCAACAACAACGTGGTCCAGTTCAGCATCAACCAAGAGGTGTTCCCTGAGCAGTACAGTATAGATCAGGAGACACTTCCCGAGCTGCCGGGCAACGACAGCAGCCTCCTGACCTCCATTAACTCCAGGGACATATCCAACACCGAGGAGGAAGAGCTGCTCCTCCCCCACATCCCCTATCTCCTCCCCACAGAGACTGAGCCAGCCCTGCTGGATGCACGCAGGCGTTTGGACAAGATCCAGCAGGCTTTTGGAGAGGCCTCCTTCATGGACCACCGCCAGGGGGTGCCAGAGCCCTCTCTCTCACAGCATGACAAGAGGACCCTGGACGCCAGAGACAGGCTGATGGCAGCAACACTGGAGACCTCAGCCACAGTGGAAGTGACGGACAAGGTCTTTTCCCTGGATCTGGACACTCTAGAGAGCCCCTCACCGCCAAGAACAGGGCAGTATAACCTCCCGCAACTGTTCACATTCTCCCCCATAGACGACCTGTAGTGTCTCCACATTATATATTTTCTGAGCAGTCTTCTAGTTTCTTACTTTTTCACAATTAAGGCTAACTAATTTCAATGCACATGCAATTAAAATATTTGTACATATGTGTGCCAATCTAACATGGTCTGAAACTAACATGGAAACAAGTTTTAAAAAAAATATTTATGTCTAAGATGACATGATGGGTGAGAATAAACAAACATGAATTGTATATTGTTAAATGAATTAAATTGTTACCAATGTCAATCAGGGTTAATCTTTTTGGGGATTAAGTTCCTGGACTTGTAAAGGCCTTGTTTACACTTGCATGGAGTTATTGGGGGTTCAATCATCTAAACTACACTGATGCAATAATTTCAAAGATTTTACTGCGTTACAGTTCATAATGCATTTTTTTTTTTCAATTGACTGATTTCCTTAAGGCTTAATCTATGGATTTCACATAACTGGGATACACACATGCATCAGTTGGTCAGATACAATAACATAGTAATAGGGATGTGCATCAGAACCAATTAGTGTCTGGTGTGACCATTTTTCTCATGCAGCACAACACATCTCCTTCAGAGTTGATCAGGCTTTTGAATGTGGCCTGTGGAATGTTGTCCCACTCGTCTTCAATGGCTGTGCGAAGTTGCTGGATATTGGAGAGAACTGGAACATGCTGTCATATGTCCGAGTATGCAGGCGATGGAAGAACTGGGACAATTTCAGCTTAGAGGAATTGTGTACAGATCCTTGCGACATGGAGCCGTGCATTATCATGCTGAAACATGAGGTGATGGCGGCAGATGAATGGCATGACAATGGGCTTCAGGATCTTGTCAAGGTATTTCTGCATTCAAATTCCCATCGATAAAATGCAATTGTGTTTGTCTGTAGTTTACACCTGCCCATCTTGGGGCACTGTTCACAAAGTTGACATCAGCAAACCGCTCCACCACACGTCATACACGCTGTCTGCCTGGTACAGTTGAAACCAGGATTAGTCATTGAAGAGCACACTACTTCAGTATGCCAGTGAGCATAGTGTTTGGGTGATATCTACTTCAGAATTTTATTTTGGACTACTTTTACTTCACATTCCTAAATAAATGTACTTTTTACTCCATACATTGTCCCTGACACACAAAGGTACTTGTTACATTTCCAATACTTAAAAGGACATGAAAATGGTCCAATTCACAGAAGAACATCCTTGGTCATCCCTACTGACTCTGATCTGGTGGACCTACTAAACACGTGCTTTGTTTTTAAATGATGTTGGTCTGTGCCCCTGACTATCCGTAAATGTAAGAACACAAGAAAAGTGTGCGGTATGCTTTGCTTAATACACGGAACAAAAATCTAAACACGTAAGGTGTTTGTTTCATGAGCTGAAATAGATCACAAATGTTCCATATGCACAAAAAAACGTATTTCACTTTGTGTACAAATTTTTGTAACCGGGATGTGAGCAGTTCGTTGCCAACCTGACAGGTGTGGCATATCAAGAAGCTGATAAAACAGCATGATCATTACATAGGTGTACCTTGTGCGGGGGGGGGGGGGGGGAATAAATAGACACTAAAATGAGCAGTTTGGTCACAACACAATGCCACAGATGTCTCAAGTTTTGAGGGAGCGTGCAATTGGCATGCTGACTGCAGGGATGTCCACCAGAACTGTTGCAAGAGAATTTGTTTCTCAAACCTTAAACCTCCTGCAATGTCGTTTTAGAGAATTTGGCAGTGTGTCCAATCGGCCTCACAACCACACACCACATGTAACCACACCAGCCCAGGATCTCCACATCCGGCTTCTTCACCTGCGGGATCGTCTGAGACCAGCCACCCGGACAGGTGATGAAACTGTGGGTTTGCACAACCAAAGTATTCCTGCACAAACTGTCTGAAGCTGTTTCAGGAAAACTCATCTGCGTGCTAGTCCTCACCAGGGTCTTGACCTTACTACAGTTCGGTGTCATAACCGACTTCAGTGGGCAAATGCTCACCTACAGAAAAGTGTGTTTACAGATGAATCCCGGTTTCAACTACCGGGCAGATGGTGTGGGCGAGGGATTTGCTGATGTCAAAGATGTCAAAGTCAAAATGTTTGGGTGTCAGCTCAGGCATTTTACTAGCAATGCAGTTTGTGGCACAGTATTCCCTAAAATAAGACTATACTCTCGTGCCCCATGGCAGCAGTCGGAATATGGGCAGGCATTAGGTACGGACAATGAACGCAATTGCATTTTATAGAGATCCTGAGGCCCAGTGTTGTGCTGTTCAGCCCCATGTCGCAAGGATCTGTACACAATTCCTGAAAGCTGAAGATGTCCCAGTTTTTCCATGGCCTGCATACTCACCAGACATGTCACCCATTGCGCATGTTTGGGATGCTCTGGGTTGACGTGAACAACAGCGTGTTGCAGTTCCTGCCAATTTAACAGCAACTTCACACAGCCATTGAAGAGGAGTGGGACAACATTCTACTGGCCACAATCAACAGCCTGATCAACACTATGCAAATTATATGTATCCTGCTGCATGAGGCAAATGGTGGTCACACCAGATACTGACTGGTTTACTGATCCACGCCCCTACTTTGTGGTTGTTGAGGTATCTGTGAACAAGTCTTGTTCTACAAGAGATGCATATCTGTATTCCCAGTCAAGTGAAATCCATAGATTAGGGCCTAGGGAATTTATTTTAATTGACTGATTTCCTTATATGAACTGTAACTCAGTAAAACCTTTGAAATTGTTGCATGTTGCGTTTATGTTTTTGTTCAGTGTATTAAGGAATATATATTTTTTACACTTAAATATATTTTAGCAATTACATTTACATATATTTAAAACCAAATACTACTTGAGTAAAATCAAAGAAGTATTTTACTGGATAACTTTGTTTTCATTTTCTGTTAAGGTATCTTTACTTTTAGTATGACAATTTGATACTTTTTTTACCATTGGATGAGCATTTCCCCACTGAATTCAGTTGCGTGGCAGAACTGCAGTCAGGTCAAGACCCTGGTGAGGACGACGACCAAGCAGATGAGCTTCCAGTTGGAGGTACTGCCAAATTCTCTAAAATGACGGCTTATGTTAGAGAAATTAACATTAAATTCTCTGGCAATAGCTCTGGTGGACATTCCTGCAGTCAGCATGCCAATTGCACGCTCCCTCAACTTGAAACATCTGTGACAGTGTTTGACGAAAACTGCACATTTTAGAGTGGCCTTTTATTGTTTCCAGCACAAGGTGCATCTGTGTAATGATCGTGCTGCTTAATCCGCTTCTTAATAATATGCCCCCCGTCAGTTGGATGATTATCTTTGCAAAGGAGAAATGCTAACTAACAGGGATATAAACAAATTTGTGTCCAAAATTTGAGAGAAATTAGCTTTGTGCGTACGGAACATTTCTGGATCTCTTATTTCAGCTCATGAAACATGGGACCAACACTTTACGTGTTCTGTTTATGTGTTTGTTCAGTATAATTCAGTCCCATTTTTCTAGCGATTGGGGAATGTATAAAAGTGAAATATTTCACCTTCTTAAGGGTTTAAGGGTCTCATCAGTAAGAACATTTAGTCATGGGAAACTATATGTTATCCAGAATAATCATTGGATTATTTTTGGATGAATTCTCATTTCTCTCACTTTTCAATTCATGAAATATGGGCCTACTTGATTTTTGAAAAATTGCTTATTTATGCAGTAGACCTAGTATTGGCTATATAACACCCAAACTGACTAAGGGAGCTTGTATATCAAATTTATTGTCACTAAATGATAAAAAAATTCAAATACTATAGCACTCTATAACACCTGTTGAATTTGCAGCCTACAATATTCTGGTGTCAAGACATCATGCATTACATTTCACATGGGGGTAGGGGCATAGGCCTTAGTAAATGCGCCGCCGCAGAAGTCAAAGCAAACATACTTTTTGCGCTTCGTGGAGCAGAGAAGAGCTGTTGTGAAGGAAGTTGTCAAGGAAGTGAGTTTGTGTTTGTACAGGACCTCCCGCCCCGACCTAGCGTCAACCAATCATGTCAATGCAGCTGTACCGAGCCCTCCGCATTGTTACACAATTTGATAGGCGCACGGCGATGCCGTACAGAGCTTGATTTGGCCGCTGGATGCTCCGCAATTGCGTCACACGAAGCATCCGACCACATTTTCAGATCAAGCATAAACTGGCTTTAAGAGGCGGTTGGAAAAAGGCGGAGAGGGTTTGTCATCTGAGTGCCAGTCACTATCTGGGCGGTTTCATTCTGTCTCATGCAGCGGTGTAAAAAAATAAAAATAATTGCTCACTAAAGTGTGACCAAACGCAAACATGGCGACTGCTTGCACCGACAGCTACCGATAAGAGTGTCGTGAACAAGCTATACCTCAGCGAACAAGTGTGACAAAGTTTCCAAGGATTATCGAAGTGCGCACACTTTGTGCCTTCAGTGGTGGTTTTGTAATCTAAAACTGGATCGGAATAACTCGAGCGGGTGAAAGCTGCAAATTGCCTACATGTCAAAATTGTCTCTTGTAGTGTTGTAAACAGCTGGTAAGTATTACAGCACTGTCTGCCTCTATTCTGGTTAGGGAGCTAAAGTAAGTTTGTTTTTGTTAGGGTTCTATGCGCTTTAACTTTGTTAATAAACTGTTACTTTATGATGCAGTAACGAAATGCAATGTTTCAAACATTTAAATTGAAATCCTTTGCGTGAATGTATTGCTAGAGCCCGGTGTCTGCGTAATAGTTTTTTTTTACTACGCAACATAGACGGGCTGTCTCTTATTGAGAATGAAATGCTTTGTTTTCAGTGATCAAATGTTGACCTACTTTTATAATAAAGCCATAGGCTACGATGCAACAGTTGGAACGTAATACTTCCCCCGCCCCCTCTAGGCCCCTTATACCGTGAGAGATAGGTTCTCCTGTAGGCCTTGGGTGTGTCAACACTCAGGTAGTCTATTGTCAGGCAAAACCATTGTCTTTTGATATATCTGCCTCGCTTTCCCAGCAAGAAAGTCTTAAGATCAATTCCAACAATATACTATCAAATGAAACAACCACCACTCATACTTTAACTGCTTTTTAAAAAAAAAAATAGAACCTTTACTTGTTTTTCACAAATACCATTCTCCACTGGAAAACTTTAAATGTGGTAATGGACCTAAAAAAAAAAACATGCAGAGAGCACTTGTAGTATCCTAGTATTTCCATAATTCTCTACTACATGTCATTCAAAGTGTGGACCTCAGTTTTGGCTGAGCCTAAGTGGACTTTTGTTACTGAATTTGCAATGTCCGTCTGCGTTCGTGTGACCCTGACTAAGAATTAAATGTCTGTCAATGACGCTCTGTAACCTACAGGTTCCTGCAAGCCAAGGTGCTCACATACAGTATATGTTGCTCAGCACTTGACTGATTGCCAGCAAGCAACTGTGGTGCTGCAGTGACAAACAGAATGTGTCATTCCTTCCTCCCTACCTCTAAGCGGGTCTCTATGTGTGTCTGCCATGGCAACCTGAGGGCCAAAACTGTGGACATATTTAAGAGATCTTGATACACCTTTTTAGCTTTGCTTTTCCTTAGGGTGCTTTTTTAGTCTTTCTGTTTTTATTTTTTATCCTCTTGTGTTTTGTAGTACATATTTCAGTTTATTTTTATAGTTTAAAAAATATAATAATAATTGTGTGAAAAATTGCGTTGCATTCATGTCTAAAATGTGCTGTATAAGTAAAGCTTGATTTGATGGCGTCTCTGTGCCAGTTGTCTACGGCATTAGTCCCAGCAGGGCAAAGAATGGTATTTCCCCACAGGTTACTGTAGCCACATTTTGGTTTCCATTAGGGTAGCAATGCATTTGTGGTAAAAGAAAGTCTCACCCTCTAAATCAGGGATGGGCAACTTTGATGCAGATGGGGGCCACAAAAAAATCTGAACTCATTATGAGGGCCACAGTGGCTCGCGGGTCTGCGTACCCACATCCATACTCACTCATGCAGTCAGAGCAGGCCTTTTGAGACCCTAAGTGTAATTTTGTTTTAGAGTTAATTTCCTGTCATTTTACACATTTTGCCATGGGGCATAGAGAAAATGTTGCAGTTTTAAAGCAAGTTTGCTACAATTTTACACTACTCCATGGGTGGAGAGATTTTGCTATTATATAAGGGGGAAATTGATTTGGGGGTTGCAGGCCGGACCACCAGTTGCCCATCCATGCTCTATATGCTACCAAATTGAATGGTTTAATTGGTGCTGCATTGCCGAAATGTTGATTTTATGTTAAATTATTAACACATGAAATTGTTGGGACCATATATGAAGTGTGACTTTATTTTTCTACAGTTTATTCTTTGTTAGTCAGCACCTCTACAAACAATTTTTGGGTGTGTGTCAGCTCAGGCATTTTACTAGCAATGCAGTTTGTGGCACAGTATTCCCTAAAATGAGACTATACTCTCGTGAGGAGGAACATAATCTGACTTGTCTCTGTGCATGGGAAAAAATGAATTACACAATCTATTCAGATTTCTATCTTGAATATTGTTTCAGGCCAACCGCTAATGTTGGAATGCAATGAAATGCTGCTCTCTAGCAAGTGGTGCCATAGTACTTACTAGTGTGTCTGTTGTGAGAACTTGTGACTGAGTGGGTGTTGGAGTATGTTTTGGCACATTCAATGTTATGCCATGACTAATTGGGTCATGGACCCAGTTGGGTGTGTCTTCGTGCATACAGTACCAGTCAAAAGTTTGGACACCTACTCATTCAAGGGTTTTTATTTTTTACTATTTTCTACATTGTAGAAATAAGTGAAGACAGAACTATGAAATAACACACATGGAAGCATGTAGTAACCAAAAGTGTTAAACGAATCAAAATATATTTGCCATTCTTCAAAGTAGCCACCCTTTGCCTTGATGACAGCTTTGCACACTCTTGGCATTCTCTCAACCAGCTTCATGAGGTAGCTGTGTCCAAACTTTTGACTGATACTGTAGGTAAATTTAGATATTTCAACTAGGTGCCAGGAGATCTGTGTCAGGTGATGGGAAAATAAGGAAGCAGTCTGGCAAGGGAACATCAACCTAGAAGAAAAAGAAATGCACACCTATATAGGCGAGGTGCTGGCTAGCGGAGTAGAAAACTTGAAAATAAAAGAGAGCTCCACACTCTATAGGGAACAACAACGAACAGGGCTCAAACATAGAGATAGATAGAGGACTCTAGTGCCAAAAATCCTGTTTTAGCATGGGCAACACCATTGAGAACTTTATTTTTTTTAGTAGTCAATTGGGTGGGACTTCTGATGGGGAAAGAAAGTATCACATAATTCCATCCAGGTCATCAGGAGTGTTCAGCCAATGAATTATACTCTTGAGCAAACATTCCATAACTGCATGTGGCAGTAAATTGCCAACTGTGGCTTTGGTACCTGTTCATACAACACACTCCAGGGGGCAGTACACAGTCTTGGTAAACAAACTAACTCATAGAAGTAGAAGAAGAAAATTGACTACTTCAAAATGGAGCTGGCCTCAATGGCACTGCCCATCCTCTGACAAATACAATGTTGAAAAAGTAATAATTAATTTGTACAGCATGTACTTAGGTAGGCCTTTTCCTGCGAAAAAGAACTATGATACCGTTTATATGCTTCACTTCAGCATGCTGTTTAGGTCCATGCTGTTTCGGTGCGTCTCAGATGTGCCACAGAGGAAATTGATATTGTGGTTCGTTCTGTGTGAAGCAGAAGATAATCTGAAAATGGCTTCAGTCTCTTAATTGAGTTACAGCAATAGTTCATATGAGGGAATTTAGTTTGGCCAAGTAGAGTTAGTATTCATTGGGTTCTAGTGCTCACAACAAAGCTTTATGTTTTGCCTTTAACTTTTTAAAATGGCCTTGTTTTCTAAATATTGTATTTTAATTTAGTCCTACTCTTAGTTTGAAGATTTTGCATCCCAATACTCATGTTTCTATAGACGACATAGGCCTCAATTCACCTGAAGCCACAGTGCAGTATTGACACTGTAGCACATGCCTTCAGTTTTCTAAATAAGACGTGCACATCACACACAGTCAGGAAGTCTTTTCTAAATGGAGATAGGCCTACTCGTCCAACTTTGCAAAGGATCATTGAAAGAATCCATTCTTTGGTTTCTTCTCAGGTGACCTATTCATTTCCTCTCACTCGGATGTTTCTGCAATCTTTTTGTTCTGATCTTTCAATGGATCTGGGTGCTTCGTCTGTCAGTGTAGTTAGGGCAGTGAGTGTTTCCCCTCTCCCTCCACTTCCCTGTGGAAACAATGCTTTTTGTCTGGCCGCCCGTCACGCTTGAGGAAGGAGGCAGTGAGTCTTGACGTTTCAGCTGAGCTTTCCTTCACTCTTCAGCTTCCACTGTGGGATTCTTATCCGCTGCCTTTCACCTGTTAATGAGTACCCAAAGTATTATAATGGCACCAGAGCTATTCAATTAGAAATATTTTAATTAAGCCTTTTTCAAGTATATTTTAGCCTTTTGAAAACGCATTCTCTCCCATTTTTCTCTCCCTGTTTCCTGCTTATAGTCATCATAAGCAGGTAGCCTAGTGGTTAGAGTGTTGGGCCAGTAACTGAAAGGTTGGTGGATCGAATCGCCGAGCTGATAAGGTAAAAATCTGTCATTCTGCCCCTGAACAAGGCAATTAAACCACTGTTCCGAGGCCGTGATTTGAAAATAAGAATTTGTTCTTAACTGTCTTGCCTCAGACCGATGATCACGAGGGTTTGTTAGCCTTGTATTTATTCTGTATCTCCTACAGCCAACACAACTCTCATGGATAGAAGACAATGTCACGTCTCGCAGTGCAAACATTTTATCAGGCTTGTATGTAAAGCATGTCTTTTGTTGGATATGTAGGCGATACGAATTCTTTGACATTAAGTGCATTATAAACACCAATGCAACAGTACTATATTTCATAGTGCCCGACTTTCAGATGGTAACCAAGCCGTCTTAGAATGGAACACTGACACAGAGAACCTGCTTTTAGTTGCTGACTGATGAGTGAAAAGAGGGGTAGAAAGACAAGTGAACATTGTCAGGTTCTATTGACATCTCTCTTTACAAGACTCTTTAGAGATGGCGTTCTACATACATCATTGTTGTCATCCAGAGTTTCCCAAGTTATAGTAGACTATATTTTACCCAGGAGGGTTTTAAAGGACCAAAGAGTTTGGTCTGTGTAGTTTTTTTTCTTCATTTTGCCATGGAAAACAATATTATTGGTATTGTCCCAACTTTAGTAGTTACATTGCCTTCAGAAAGTATTCATACCCCTTGACGTATTCCACATTTTGTTGTTACAGCCAGAATTCAAAATTGAATAATTTTTATATATATATATTCTCATCTACACCCAAATACCCCATAATGACCAAGTGAAAACATATTTTTTGATTTTTTTTCAAATGTATTAAATTAAATACAGATATCAAATTTACATAAGTGTTCACACCACTGAGTCAGTACTTTGTATAAGCACATTTTGGCAGCGATTACAGATGTGAGTCTTTCTGGGCAAGCCTCTAAGAGCTTGCCGCACCTGTATTGTGCGACATTTGCCCATTACTCTCTTCAAAATTCTTCAAGCTCTGTCATATTGGTTGTTGAAAATTGCTAGACAACAATTTTTAGGTTTTGCCATAGATTTTCAAGTAGTCTTTAGTGAAAACTGTAACTTGACCACTCAGGAACATTCACTGTCTTCTGTGTAATAACTCCAGTGTAGATTTGGCCTTGTGTTTTACGTTATTGTCCTGCTGAAAGGTGAATTAATTTCAAAGTGGCTGGTGTAAAGCCGATTTCAACCAGGTTTTCCTCTAGGATTTTGTCTGTGCTTAGCATTCTTTTTTTTTTTATTCTGAAAAACTCCCCAGTCCTTAACAATTACAAGCATACCTATAACATGATGCAGCCACCACTATGCTTGAAAATATGGAGAGTAGTACTCCGTAATGTATTCTATTGGATTTGCCCCAAACAACTTTGTCCTGAATACAAAGTGTTAATTGCTTTGCCACATTTTTTGCAGTATTACTTTAGTGCCTTGTTGCAAATAGGATTTTTTTAAAATGGGATATTTAAAAAAATGTTGTCTTCCTTTTCACTCTGTCAATGAGGTTAGTATTGTAGAGTAACTACAATGTTGTTGATCCATCCTCAGTTTTCTCCTATTACAGCCATTAAACTCTGTAACTGTTTGAAAGTCACCATTGGCCTCATGGTGAAATCCCTGAGCAGTTTTCTTCCTCTGCGGCAACTGAGTTAGGAAGGCCACCTGTATCTTTGTAGTGACTGGGTGTATTGATACACCATCCAACGTGTAATTAATAACTTCACCATGCTCAAAGGGTTATTCAATGTCAGCTTCTTTTTTTTTTTTTGTCAGCTTTTTTTACCCAACTACACTAATAGGTGCCCTTTGCGAGGCAATCGACAACCTCCCAGGTCTTTGGGGTTTAATATTTGTTTGAAATTCACTGCTGGACTGAGGGACCTTACAATTGTGTTGGGTACAGAGAGGAGGTAGTCATTAAAACATCCTGTTAAACATGTATTGCACACACAGTGAATCCATCCAAATTATTATGTGACTTGTTAAGCAAATTTGAATTCCTGAATGTATTTAGTCTTGCCATAACAAAGGGGTAGAATACTTATTATTATTTAATTCATTAAATTCCACTTTGGAATTGTGTGTAGTTCAGTGACTAAAAATCTAATTTGAATCCATGGTAAATTCAGGATGTAACACAACCAAATGGGGAAAAAGTCAAGGGGTGTCAATACTTTCAGAAGGCACTGTAAACACACTGGTGTCATTCAAAAGGACCCACAAATGACTCTCATAACCTCAGTCAGTGAACCAACACTGTGTCGGTGTTGGTCCTTTTGCCTCCAACTAGTAGACTTAAAAAAAATAAAATGAACACTGCCTGCATGTCACCTTTTTCCATTGGCTGGTAGTCAAGGGGGCACTCCACCTGGAAAAGCCACAAATATGCATTGGGATATTGTGCTCTTGCGTACAGTTGAAATCGGAAGTTTACATACATTTAGGTTGGAGTCATTAAAACTGTTTTTCAACCACTCCACAAATGTCTTGTTAACAAACTACAATTTTGCCAAGTCGGTTAGGACATCTACTTTGTGCATGACACAAGTAACAATTGATACAAGACACATTTCCAACAATTGTTTACAGATTATTTAATGTATAATTCACTGTATCACAATTCCAGTGGGTCAGAAGTTTACATACACTAAGTTGACTGTGCCCTTAAACAGCTTGGAAAATTCCAGAAAATGTCATGGCGTTAGAAGCTTCTCTTAGGCTAACAGACATCATTTGAGTCAAGTGGAGATGTACCAGTGGATGTATTTCAAGGCCTACCTTCAAACTCAGTGCCTGTTTGCTTGACATCATGGGAAAATCTAAAGAAATCAGCCAAGACCTCAGAAAAAACATTGTAGACGTCCACAAGTCTGGTTCATCCTTGAGCAATTTCCAAATACCCGAAAGTACCACGTTCATCTGTACAAACAATAGTACGCAAGTATAAACACCATGGGACCACGCAGCCGTCATACCGCTCAGGAAGGAGATGTGTTCTGTCTCCTAGGGATGAAAATACTTTGGTGCGAAAAGTGCGAGTCAATCCCAAAACAACGGCAAAGGACCGTGTGAAGATTCTGGAGGAAACCGGAACAAAAGTATCTATATCCACAGTAAAACGAGTCCTATATCGACATAACCTGAAAGGCCACTCAGCAAGAAAGAAGCCACTGCTCCAAAACCGCCATAAAAAAGCCAGACTATGGTTTGCAACTGCACATGGGGACAAATATCGTACTTTTAGGAGAAATGTCTGTTGGTCTGATGAAACAAAAATAGAACTATTTGGCCATAATGACCATCATTATATTTGAAGGAAAAAGGGGGAAGCTTGCAAGCTGAAGAACACCATCCCAACTGTGAAGCACGGGGGTGGCAGCATCATGTTGTGGGGGTGCTTTGCTGCAGGAGGGACTGGTGCACTTCACAAAATAGATGGCATCATGCGGAAGGGAAATATGTGGATATATTGAAGCAACATCTCAAGGCATCAATCAGGAATTTAAAGCTTGGTCGCAAATGGTTCTTCCAAATGGACAATGACCCCAAGCATACTTCCAAAGTTGTGGCAAAATGGCTTAAGGACAACAATGTCATGGTATTGGAGAAATAGAAGCTGAAATAAATAATTCTCTCTACTATTATTCTGACATTTCACATTCTTAAAATAAAGTGGTGATCCTATGTAAACTTCCGACTTCAACTCTATATATACACTGTAATGTAGCCTATTGTATTGAACTTGTGGGTGGCATGTAGCATAGCGGTTAGTGTGTTGGCCCAGTAACCGGAAGGTTGCTGGTGCGAATACCCGAGCCGACAAGGTGAAAAATCTGTTAACGTGCAGGGTACTTGACCCTAATTTGCACTGGGGTGCCCTACTACTATGGCTGACTCTGTGAAACAACACAATTCCCTGCAACTGTCTGGTATGTGACAAAACATATTTGTGTTATTGTGCTCTTATGCCTGCATGATATGCAACATGAAATTGCCTTGGAGAAACACAGCTTTTCATAGAATTGGTGCGAGGGAAGTTTACAAGCTTGTCTTGCATAGAATTGATTGTTCTGACGCTCTATTTCTCAACTGTTGTGTATACTCTGCTTGTCTGTTGAAATCAGATGATGCTCCGACGTGAAATTGGATAATCACTAGGACCTGGAAGACTTAGGAATATGACATTGTCATAGAGTACCACAATATGAGTCATAATACCCATAAATCCTAGCGGTCAAACAGGGAAATGGTTCCAATTTCATTAAAGTTTCCCATAGGGGATTTTAGTGACACTTAAAATAAGGGCTGTGTTTCGTGTAGGCTTACCCTG
Source organism: Oncorhynchus mykiss (assembly GCF_057628025.1). NCBI lineage: Eukaryota > Metazoa > Chordata > Actinopteri > Salmoniformes > Salmonidae > Oncorhynchus > Oncorhynchus mykiss. The sequence continues at coordinate 44,810,563 of NC_143042.1, read as the reverse complement.
GTGTGACGTTTTGAAAACCATGTAAATTTCTCTAGGACAGGGTGACTTTTATCAGTATATTTACCCCCTCCAAAATGAAACGCTAATTAGCTGCTCATGTGGCAATCATAAACAACTACAAATGCCATGATGATCTGGATGAGACTGCCGAATCGAGGCAAAGGTAAGAATCTCTGGATTAACTATCTTATGTTAGCTAAATGTTGTAATTAATAAATTGGCAAAATGTCTTAAATGGACAATTCTGTTAACTGTCTTGTGCAAGTTTTAAATCGACACAATACCTGTTAGCAAAGGTGTCAGCTAGAGATGACGTGCAGAAGCTTGCTGGGGATATATTGATAAGTCACCTTGTCCTAATGATTTACATGGTTATCAAATCTTCACGCCAGGCTAAGCCTACACGAAACACAGCCCTTATTTTAAGTGACTCAAATAACCAACTTCTCATCAAGATTTGATTATTTGAACCAACTGCGCAGTGCTTGGGCAAAAACCAGAACGTGCAGGACCGAGTTTTGGAAACCCTGTGTAATGTATTAGTCTTTACGTCAGACTGCAATTGGTTACCCAGAGCAGGGGAAAAAACATCAGGAGTTGAATCAGAGTTGAGTCAACATGTTGCTTGCACTGAAAAACAGGTGGTAACCCATGGAGTATGTTTTAATCACTCTTTTCCCCAGTCATGTGGGTTTTCACTCAGCTTCTTATTTTCCCATTCTGCTGGATGGCTGTGTTATTTTCTCCATCTACGTCTCCAGATTTGTTTTCCCTTTTTGCTGCAAATTGCAGATGAGGCTTATTGCCTCTGGCAAAGAGTTTCAATAAGCTATTCGATGTTGACCTCTTTACCTGCGCATCGGTGGAATTTTTGGCTGATTGCTGCCTGTTATCCGTGTCTAGACTTGACAGTTCATGCAGCTTTAGTGTTCCAAATGTGTCATGCATCAACACCTACAGCACCAGTCAAAAGTTTGGACACACCTACTCATTCCAGGGTTTTTATTTATTTTTACTATTTTCTACATTGTAGAATAATATTGAAGACATCAAAACAAACAATGAAATCACACATATGGAATCATGTAGTAACCAAAAAAGTGTTAAACAAATCAAAATATATTTGATATTCTTCAAAGTAGCCACCCTTTGTCTTAATGACAGCTTTGCACACTCTTGGCATTCTCTCAACCAGCTTCATGAGGTAGTCGGCAGTATTGCATTTCAATTAACAGGTGCGGCCTTGTTAATTTGTTGATTTTCTTTCCTCCTTAATGCGTTTTGAGCCAATCCGTTGTGTTGTGACAAGGTAGTGGAGGTATACAGAAGATAGTCCTATTTGGTAAAAGACGAAGTCCATATTATGGCAAGAACAGCTTAAATAAGCAAAGAGAAAGGACAGTCCATCGTTACTTTATAACATGAAGGTGAGTCAATCTGGAAAATATCAAGAACTTTGAAAGTTTCTTCAAGTGCAGTCGCAAAAACTATCAAGCGCTATGATGAATCTGGCTCTCATGAAGACCGCCACGTGAAAGGAAGACCCAGAGTTACCTCTGCTGCAGAGGATAAGTTCATTAGTTACCAGCCTCACAAATTGCAGCCCAAAGAAATGCTTCACAGAGTTCAAGTAACAGACACATCTAAACATCAACTGTTCAGAGACTGCGTGAATCAGGCCTTCATGGTCGAATTGCTGGAAAGAAACCGCTACTAAAGGACACCAATAAGAAGAGACTTGCTTGGGCCAAGAAACACAAGCAATACACATTAGACTGGTAGATCTGTCCTTTTTGTCCAAATGTGAGATTTTTGGTTCCAACCGCTGTCTTTGTGAGACGCAGAGTAGGTGAATGTATGATCCCTGCATGTGTAATGCGTGGAGGTGCTTTGCTGGGGATTCTGTCAGTGATTTACTTAGAATTCAAGGCACACTTAACCAGCATGGTTACCACAGCATTCTGCAGTGATAGGCATAGTTTTCACTTAGTCCTGTTGAAAAACAAATGATACTAGGACTATGAACCAACACACCTCCAAGCTATTTGACCAAGAAGGAGAGTGATGGAGTGCTGCATCAGATGATCTGGCCTCCACAATCACCTGACCTCAACCCAATTGAGATGGTTTGGGATGAGTTGGACCGCGGAGTGAAGAAAAAGCAGCCAACAAGTGCTCAGCGTATGTGGGAACGCCTTCAAGTCTGTTGGGAAAGCATTCCAGGTGAAGCTGGTTGAGAGAATGCCAAGAGTGTGCAAAGAGTGGCTACTTTGAAGAATGTAAAATAAAATATTTTTGAATTAGTTTAACACTTTTAAGTTACTTCATGATTCCATGTGTCATTTCCTAGTTGTGATGTCTTAACTATTATTCTACAATGTAGAAAATTGTCAAAATAAAGAAAAACCCTTGTAGGTGTGTCCAAACTTTTGACTTGTACTGTACATTTTGAATGTGTCGACCGTGTCCACAGTGTGTCCAGATTCCCTTTTCCCACGCTATATCAAGTGCCAGTATGCGTTCTATTAACGGTGGAATAGGCTAAATATGATAACACGACAATCACAACTGATGGCAGTAGCTAACTAGCCAGCTAACCTCTGTAGCTAGCTAGCAGGCAACGTTAAAGGGATAGCAAACGGGTTAGCAGAACTAGTCCCCCCCCCCCCCCCCCCCAGACTTTTGGGAGGAGTGCTGATGACATCGGCCACTGGATGCGCTTTTGGTAGCCTAATTGTGTCCAGACTGAGGAGAAATCCGCACACAATGAATCCCTGCCCACCACCTGAAGTGGTCAGCCAGTTCTGAACATAATCAGACCACAAAGCAAATTTTGTGCACCTAGACCTGTCTTTTTCAATGAGAGCAGAAGTCACTTGTAAGTGTCAAGTGTAGACCAGACGGAGCTCTGAAGATCATTGAAGTCACTATTTGACTTCATTTTTATGTGTTGGGGGGGGGGGGGATTCCATCCGAATCAAAACAGGCAAACTCCCATTTCCTTTCAAATGGGAGTTTTGTTGCAACCTTGTCCCAGCTCTGTGGCGCAGACAGACACCACTCTGTGATGACAGGTGGCAGGGCCGCTGCTTTGCCACGAGCTCTAGGCAGACTATAACCATGGAGTGGCACTTGAGGGAGACATGGGTCCTGCACGATGGAGGTATTAGTCCAAGCTGTCACCAGATTGATGCAGGTTCTTACCATGTGTTTAGGGCAGGCTATATGTAATATGCTGTTGTATCTTGTATATGAAAGTATTTTGACGTATATTCAATCAACATCTATATCCTGATGTTATGGGGATGAGACACATTATTCTTGTCTTTAAAGAATGTAGTTTTGAATTAATTGTCAGAGCAATATTTTCTGTGTGAACTGGAATGAGCCTCAAGTTTATATGAATTTAATTGCTTTGCCCTCTCTCAGGACCCTCTGGATATTAGTTTGTGTTCTATTTGACTCCCTGGAGATATTGCTGAATCCTGTTTGAGTTTGCTCAAAAGTATTGTTTGATTATAGCACTGTGTAAATGGGAAGGAGATGGCTTACTAAATTGTGTAGGGTTTCAACTCTAACTTAAATTCATGAAACTAAGGCAATGGGATTCCTGTCATTGCAACCTATTGAAACTTTCTGTAAACCGTTATCGAGAGAGAAGCATCTTTTCTTCGGTAGGTGAACTCTGTTAGTTCCTTCTGTGATATGCTCGTATCTCTCTCACTAACTCTGTATGACAGGTGTGGTTGTGTATACAGTTGAAGTCAGAAGTTTACATACACTTAGGTTGGAGTCATTAAAACTCATTTTTCAACCACTCCACAAATTTCTTGTTAACAAACTATAGTTTTGGTAAGTCGGTTAGGACATCTACTTTGTGCATGACACAACTAATTTTTCCAACAATTGTGAACAGACAGATTATTTCACTTATAATTCACTGTATCACAATTCCAGTGGGTCAGAAGTTTACATACACTAAGTTGACTGTGCCTTTAAACAGCTTGGAAAATTCCAGAAAATGATGTCATGGCTTTAGAAGCTTCTGATAGGCTACTTGACATCATTTGAGTCAAGTGGAGGTGTACCTGTGGATGTATTTCAAGGCCTCCCTTCAAACTCGGTGCCTCTTTGCTTGACATCATGGGAAAATCTAAAGAAATCAGTAAAGACCTCAGAAAAAAAATTGTAGACCTCCACAAGTCTGGTTCATCCTTGGGAGCTATTTCCAAACGCCTGAGGGTAGGTACCGCGTTCATCTGTACAAACAATAGTACGCAAGTATAAACACCATGGGACCACGCACCCATCATACCGCTCAGGAAGGAGACTCGTTCTGTCTCCTAGAGATGAAAATACTTTGGTGCGAAAAGTGCGAATCAATCCCAAAACAACGGCAAAGGATCTTGCGAAGATTCTGGAGGAAACGGGTACAAAAGTATCTATCCACAGTAAAACGAGTCCTATATCGACGTAACCTGAAAGGCCACTCGGCAAGGAAGTCACAGCTCCAAATCCGCCATAAAAAAGCCAGGCTACGGTTTGCAACTGCACATGGGGACAAAGATTGTACTTTTTGGAGAAATGTCCTCTGGTCTGATGAAAAATAATTGAACTGTTTGGCCATAATGACCATTGTTATGTTTGGAGGAAAAAGGGGGATGCTTGCAAGCTGAAGAATACCATCCCAACGGTGAAGGACAGGGGTGGCAGCATCATGTTGTGGGGGTGCTTTGCTGCAGGAGGGAATGGTGCACTTCACAAAATAGATGGCAACATATGGAAGGGAAATATGTGGATATATTGAAGCAACATCTCAAGGCATCAGTCAGGAAGTTAAAGCTTGGTCACAAATGGTTCTTCCAAATGGACAATGACCCCAAGCATACTTCCAAAGTTGTGGCAAAATGGCTGGACAACAAAGTCAAGGTATTGGAATGGCCATCACAAAGCCCTAACCTCAATCCTATAGAACATTTGTGGGCAGAACTGAAAAAGTGTGTGTGAGCAAGGAGGCCTACCAACTTGATTCCGTTACACCAGAACTGTCAGGAGGAATGGGCCAAAATTCACCCAACTTATTGTGGAAGGCTATCTGAAATGTCTGACCCAAGTTAAACAATTTAAAGGCAGTACACTCAATTCCCACTGGGAATGTGATGAAAGAAATAAAAGCTGAAATAAATAATTATCTCTATTATTCTAACATTTCACATTCTTAAAATAAAGTGGTGATCCTAACTGACCTAAGACGGGGAAGTTTTACTAGGATTAAATGTCAGGAATTGTGAAAAACTGAGTTTAAATTTATTTGGCTAAGGTGTATGTAAACTTCTGACATCAACTGTATATGTGTCACTCACTGCCATTGCCATTCTCCTCAGACAAGCTGGTCCCCAGTCCCCACTGAATGGAGCTGCATGACGGGGGTTCTGATCTGCTGGAATAATTGAGACGAGGCTGTCTGCTATCCATGACGACACACAAGCCCCCATCCTTCCCCCCCACAAGATCTAGCATCCATGGTGTTTTGTGTGACAGGAATGAGATCACTAACTGTGGGTGGGGGAGACCATTGGGGATGGAGTTAGGGGTGTTCCACTTTACAGCTCACACTGAAGGAAGGAACCACCTCAACCCTATAGATGAGGCTTTTTGCTCCTACTGCTTATTCCCTTGATTTGTGTAGATCTTGCTTAGAAGTTGACACGGTAATATCATCAACTTTATAAGAGTGCTGGGAAGGGGGATATATCGTACATACCGGTATGGATTTTTAAAATACGGTTAGGGGTGTAATGATTAACCAAACCGATGGTTCGATATGTATTGTGGTTTTTGGGTCACGTCTTGGTATTTCATTTTCCTGCTAACAGTTACTGTAGTTAATTTTTGTTTATTTAATAGCCATGTTTACATATTGATTTCACATGCATATTGCACTTTATTTTAGTGTTGAGTAATTGTGTGCTTCATTTAAGAAAATACAAAGTGGTGGTATTCCATATATGATCATGAGTCATATAATGCCTGATGAGCGCACCATCAGGAATATCAACCCTTTACCGTTTTCATTTAAGAAAAGACAAAGTGAAATATGTAAGGCTGACATTGTATAGGTCTATTCTATATTTTCTTACAAAGATAAAAATATGCGCACGTGTGTGACTTTCATAAAGAGGGCGTGTCTTTCACAGTCCGGGGTAATGTAATGGCCTGTCACTTAAGTGTTTCGCCAAAGACCATACAGCATGAAGATAGGCTAAAACTGCTTATCCAATAGAAATCCCCGATCACACTTGTTGGCAATGTCATGGCAATGTTGGCTAGCTAAACTCGTGCGGAGAAACATCGGTTCCAAACGCGCCGAACTGCACATGTGCAGAATGTCAAATCAAAGGCACTCCTTTGATGTTTATGACGAAAATGTTTCAGTTTGTCATTTTCACGAGGTTGGAGTAATAACATGTTCAACTACTTAAGACATGGGCTCGAATCTAGCTTGTGCCTTTTTTAGATTTGGATTAAATGAACAACTAACAAATCATTTTACACTTCTCAATCCCGAACCCCGGCCTGTTCTGTTTGGTCAATTTTGCAAGCGTTCCCGGAAGTCTCGCGACGTTACACCTCGTAATTTAGAAATTCTGTGAGCGCTCTGTAACCCTGGAGGTCCATCAATCTGCAATTAAACGCAACACTGGGTGGATTGGCGAATTCATTGACAATTTGGGTTTTAGCTTGCTTATAGAGTGCGAGTACTACCTGTTTGCTGAAATGGGTACGAGCGGGCGAAGTTCGTAACGTGGCTCGGGCACTTACACGAGATGCTGAAACCCCCTATTCTCACCCACTGAGAATGTGCGCGTTTCCACGTCTATAAATATACATATTGCTCTTGTAATTTCTTTGGTCCGTTCAGAATCAGCTGCGAAGGGCTGCTTGCATGCAAAGGGGAGACGTTGTTTTTTGCGTTTTAGTCTTTCTCCGGTGGTAGGGATACTGGGGTGATGTCGGCGTAAGTGTGTCAACGTGTTTTGAGGTGTTGGCAGCTGCATATGATATTCTCGTTGAGCAGTGGTGACATACTATTTCAGTCCATTGTCGTTGTAATATACTGGGAATCCAAAATGTTCCCAAACTGGAGATTTAAGCGACGATGGAGAATCCTTGTGGTTTATTGACGTCATCATACAGAACTAGTTCCCGGCTGTGCCTCACAAAAGCACAGTTTGAAATACACCAATTTAAGATTTATAATTTTGATTACAACGTACACATAGGCTCTAGTTTTAATGGCGTAGACTGACATTTTTATTCAGTTAAGATTTATTGCCCATAGGCCTAATTGTTTTTATATTTCTATTTGTATTTATTCCGGCCCCCAGCGCGGACGGAACGGTTCGGTAAGGACACGTGTATCGTTACATCCCAAATGAACATCAAACACTATTTTGATACAGTGCTAAATTAAGTGAAGTTCTGCGCATTTGACTACTTTATTCTCCGCTTTGTCCTAATTTGGTTGAGTATAACACCAACATTGAGAAAGCCCATTTAACGACTTTGTTACCATTCTAAGTTCTACTACTACTACTACTACTACTACTACAACGTAATTAGAACTTTGATTATTCAGAAACATAAAATACAGTAAAGTTCTGCCAAAAATTAGAAACATATTTTGGCCATATCCCCTAGTAGGGAGAGATTTAGAGTGCTGTTCAAATTGGACATAAACTTGGCAGTTGGCACACCGTGTCCTGTTAAGGGTGCCACCCTAGTGCGTTTGTGTGTTGTGAGGGTTCCTAGAAAAGACCTCATCTACCCGAGGGCCGTTGGACCAACGCTGCAGGCTTCGTCAGGTTTTCAAGTTGAGACCAGCGCCACAGCCAAAAAACATGACCTTTGCCGGCCAGCACGCCCCCTGGTTGACCAACGGTCAAAGAGGAAGGGAATTTCTGCCATATGGCTTACAACAGGACTGTGTTCTGAAGAGCACAATGTATGGAAATGTTTTGAAACAGAAAATGTGCGTTCTTATTGGACAAGTTCAGGTTGTGCCTCCATGTCGGAATGTTTTTTTTTTTCTTGGGACATAGTCATTAGGGAACACCGTAGCAAAACGTTTTGCAGTCCAGGTTGGCCCTCCCTGTTTTTGTCATTTTTTTCCCCCCCTGTCTGTTTTGGTGTCTAATGAATACGACATGTGAAAGTTGGGTGAAAACAAGAGTAGTTTGAGTAGTGTTGGCACTTGATATGGCCCTCTGTTGCTCAGTCACACAGCCAGCATTGCGGAGACAGCGCTCCTATAGTAAAGGCCAAACAAATACAGTGTGACGCCCGAGTAGTTCAGCTCTGCCCCAGAGGTACACAGGAACAGGTTTTTGTTAGGGAGGGGCCATTTTATGTTCACAACCTTTAGTGACTCGGGCTCACGTTACAACATTAGGAAAGACTAGTTAGAACAATGGACATTTCACAGACCAGTTCAATTCTCCATTATTATTATTATTATTATTATTATTATTATTATTATTATTATTATTATGAACCTCTGCTTGATAATACTCGTATATTAATTAGTTTTATTAGCCCGAGGCCTGCGGTTGCTTTAGTCACTGTTTTGTCTCAACACATTTATTGCTGACTCATTTTATGTTGGTGTCAGATTGTTAAACGGTTAGTTCTGGCCACACATTCTGATTGGCCGATGCCTCTTCCATGTTTCCCCGTAGTCTACACAGGCCGCTATCCTCACAAGACAAGATGGCGGAAGGAGAATGGAGTCCATGCACGCTCATTTTTAATTTATAATAATCCATTTAACAGGTACTTTTATCCAAAGCGACATGTAGTCGTGTGTATACATTTTTTGTATAGGTGGCACCCGGGTATTGAACTCCCAATAGAATAAAAATCACATTTATATTGGTCTCTTACACATATTTAGCAGATGTTATTGCGGGTGTAGAGAGATGCTTTACAGCCATGCTCCACCAACTGAACCATGCAGCACCATAAACCTCAAAGGCTTTTAGTTCAATCCCTACCTAAGCTATCTTTATTTGCTTTCCGGATGTTTAAAGTGGACTTTAAAACAGCCCTTCCCCGCTTTTATTTACTGTAGGCCTACATCTGAATTGAACTGTTTGTAGACCTCAGAGTGCATGTAGGGATACAGTCTCTGCGTGCCACCTTAAAGACCCACACCAGATTGATTTCCTGTGGCAACTCACCCCTGGTCAGATAGAATAACAACACGAGGCTGCCTGGCATTGTTGGGGATGCGTTGCCATGGCAGCGCCAGTGTTTGTCTACCCTGCGCAGTCTGCCCACAAAGAGAAGAACTTCTGCTTGGTTCTTCTCTTATTGGAAGACTAGTTGTCAACACTTTGCAGTTGTGCCTCCTGATGAACAATGCTTATCTGTTCTGTTCACTAAAGTTTATTGCAGCGTACTGGCCGCCTACTTGTCGTCTTATTGGACTAGTGCAATATGTGAGTCATATCGTGTGTGTTCTGCGTAACTGTTGCATGACACACCTGACAAGGGCCTCTCTCTCAACTCTCTCTTTCTGTCTCTCACTGTCTCTTTCCTCTCTTTCCCTCTGTCTACTGGCGGAATTTGATCTGGCCCTATGTGTCAGAAGGAGGCTCTTGGCATGGTGGATCAGGTTTTTGGCAGGCAGGCAGCACATCTCTCCGGATGTGTGGGTGTGGTGTGTGTTGGGGGTACTTTTCTAAGTGTAGGTGTTCAGCAGGTAATCCATTGTGCTGCAGAATTCCAAGCGATTGGGTTGGTTGAGAGTGCCGTTGTCGGGGAAACGGCGGTGGAGCTAATCACTTTGTCAGGACCCTGTGCTGAATACGAAGCTGTGATGATGCCTCTTATCCCGGGGGATAAAGGAAGTGTCATCCATACCAGACAGTGATTATAAAGGGTGATGTTTCCTCTGTTTAATTCCAGCGAAGGGTGTGTTTGATATGAGATGCTGTGTGCATTGGTTTACTTAGGCCGACACAAATTACATCACGACTTTGTTATGGTTGTAGGTAGTTTTGGGGGATTTATTTTGTTCTGAGCCTTACAAGGTGCAGATTTATAGATTTGATGAATGCCAAACTGCTTTGGTATAATGGGGTGTTGGCAGTACAGTGTGTCTGTCTGTGTGCCTGTCTGCCTGTGTTGCTTGTTTATGTGAGGGAGCAGGCATCTGTGCCCACGCTGCCGGGAAGCTGGCATGGCCATGAATGAGTCATACCCCCCACTACTACTACTTCTACCACCTTAAAGGATGATCTGGAATAAGGGTTTGTTCTCGACTCCTGCTGGCACCACACTGACAGCTAGAGAACAAGGAGCTCTTTTTGTGTTAGTGGATGTTTGTGGTCTAACGTTAACTGTCTACAGTAAAAATGTTTTATACTCCGTGTATGAGTCGTCTTCAATAATCCAGTGAGATTGTGAACTAATCATTTGAGTTGTTAATTTTATTCAACAGAAAATATGTACCAAAAGGCAATATGCTTTTTTTAGTGGACTGTAAGTGGATTTTAGTGGCCTAACCCCCACACCTGGGCTGTATGAACAAATCCATATCACGATAAATGTACTAATTGATGGTATAATGATAAATGGAATGATACGTTTTTAACATTAAGCTGTCCCACCTTTTTAAAAATTGTAATTCTCTTTACTACAACTAATTTTATGGTTGTAGCCATCAATTGTTCCATTAACAATCTGTCATTAGTCAACTTACTTCATTTAAAACTAAACTCTTCTCTAGTATAGGCTACTTATCTAATCGTAGTGATCAGTGTCGATCATTTCTGGTTTACACAAACACACCTGCTGCTGCTACTCCTCGTGCTGCTGCTACTACTACTACTACTGCTGCTACTAGTACTACTACTACTGCTGCTACTACTGCTACTGCTGCTACTACTACTACTGCTACTGCTACTAGTACTAGTACTAGTGCTACTACTAGTACTACTACTACTACTACTGCTGCTACTACTACTACTACTACTAGTACTGCTGCTACTACTACTACTACTACTAGTAGTAGTGCTAGGCTGCTACTATTACTACTACTGCTGCTGCTACTACTACTAGTACTACTACTACTAGTAGTGCTAGGCTACTACTACTACTAGTAGTGCTAGGCTGCTGCTACTACTACTACTACTAGTAGTGCTAGGCTACTACTACTACTACTACTAGTAGTGCTAGGCTGCTGCTGCTACTACTACTACTACTACTACTAGTAGTAGTGCTAGGCTGCTGCTGCTACTACTACTACTAGTAGTAGTGCTAGGCTGCTGCTGCTGCTACTACTACTACTACTACTACTACTACTACTAGTAGTGCTAGGCTGCTGCTACTACTACTACTAGTAGTGCTAGGCTGCTGCTACTACTACTACTAGTAGTGCTAGGCTGCTGCTGCTGCTACTACTACTAGTAGTGCTAGGCTGCTGCTGCTGCTACTACTACTAGTAGTGCTAGGCTGCTGCTACTACTACTAGTAGTGCTAGGCTGCTGCTACTACTACTAGTAGTGCTAGGCTGCTGCTACTACTACTAGTAGTGCTAGGCTGCTGCTACTAGTAGTAGTGCTAGGCTTCTACTACTAGTAGTAGTGCTAGGCTTCTACTACTAGTAGTAGTGCTAGGCTTCTACTACTAGTAGTAGTGCTCGTTCTATGCATGATTTCCTGCAAGACAGTAATGTCAGTGTTCTGCCATGGCCAGCAAAGAACCCAGATCTCAATCCCATTGAGCACGTCTGGGACCTGTTTGATCGGAGGGTGAGGGCTTGGGTCATTCCCCTCAGAAATGTCCAGGAACTTGCAGGTGCCTTGGTGGAAGAGTGGGGTAACACCTCACAACAAGAACTGACAAATCTGGTGCAGTCCATGAGGAGGAGATGCACTGCAGTACTTTGTATCTGGTGTGGCCACCAGCTGCATTGACTGTTACTTTTGATTTTGACCACCCCTTTGTTCAGGGACACATTATTCCGTTTCTGTTAGTCACATGTCTGTGGAACTTGTTCAGTTTATGTCTGTTGTTGAATCTTGTAATGTTCATACCAATATTTACACGTTATGTTAGCTGAAAATCAATGCAGCTGACAGTGAGAGGACGTTTATTTTACTACGACTACCGCTACTCGTGCTGCTACTACTACGACTGCTACTAGTGCTGCTACTTCTGCTGCTACTACTAGTGCTGCTGCTGCTACTACTCGTGCTGCTGCTGCTACTACTCGTGCTGCTGCTGCTGCTACTACTACTGCTAATACTACTGCTGCTACAGCTGCTACTAGTGCTAGTGCTGCTGCTACTAGTGCTAGTGCTACTAGTGCTTCTGCTACTACTACGTCTAGTGCTGCTGCAACTACTGCTAAGTACTACTACTGCTGCTACTCCTGCTGCTGCTACTACTACTACTCCTGCTCCTACTACTAGTACTACTGTTACTACTATGACTAGTACTACTAGTGCTGCTGCTACTACTAGTGCTGCTACTGCTACTAGTGCTGTTACTGCTGCTGCTGCTACTACTAGTACTACTGTTACTACTATGACTAGTACTACTGCTACTAGTCCTGCAACGGCTACTGCTACTAGTGCTGATGCTGCTACTACTACTACTAGTGCTGCTACTAGTGCTGATGCTGCTACTGCTACTACTGATGCTACTACTACTACTAGTGCTGCTACTAGTGCTGATGCTGCTACTGCTACTACTGATGCTACTACTACTACTAGTGCTGCTACTAGTGCTGATGCTACTACTAGTGCTGCTGCTGCTACTACTACTACTAGTGCTGCTGCTGCTACTACTACTAGTGCTGATGCTACTTGTGCTGATGCTACTTGTGTTGATGCTACTTGTGCTGATGCTACTAGTGCTGATGCTACTAGTGCTGATGCTACTAGTGCTGATGCTACTAGTGCTAGTACTCCTGCTACTAGTGCTAGTACTCCTGCTGCTACTACTGCAACTGCTACTACTAGTGCTGCTAATACTATACTACTAGTGCTGCTACTACTGCTGCTGCTGCTGCTACTACTACTGTAGTAGTGCTGCTACTACTGGTGCTGCTATTACTACTACTACTACTACTACTACTACTACTACTACTACTTAGCCTACTACTAAGTGATGCTTTTTGAAATCAAGTTCCTCCATACTGGCACCACATGGACAGTGCTAAAGAATGAGGGCCTCTGGGTCAAGGAATGAACACTGTCGGCTCTGCTGCTGACCCCTGACCTCTTATCAGCTAACATGAGCTTAGCACCTCAGGATAGCCTAGCTACGCATGGTGCTAAGGCTAGCACCCATCCACCCTAGCTCAATGCCAATTCATAGTTTAATTCTCAACACTCACCCCTATGTTCACTCTAAGGGATCAACACAGTGTCCTCAAACGGAGCTGACAGAGGTTCCAAAAAATTCAGCTGCACAAATGTACATACAACTACGTGTAGAGCGACGCAAACGGTCCTCTGTTGGCTCTATTTGTGTAGACCCCTTTAGGCGTCAGACTCAGACAAACGTGACAACACACTTTGAGTGACAGCTGCTTGAATGAACAAGTCTAGAGGCTACTCTAAATAGGCGTATGCTTCTGGTCTAGTTATCATGACCGTGTGTCCCTAGTCCATCAATATTGATATTTTCATTGTCACAGGAAACTTGGCAAGCTGCTTTAAAAGCCCATTCAGGCTAGCCTCGTTAAGCTGTGGGTAATGCAATGTTATAACTTAGATGTTATGGCAAGATGTATTTAAATGGCTCAGTCCGTGTTAATTGAAACGTATAGTATTGATTAGCTCTGAAACAAACAATACATCAGTCACTAAGTTTTGTGTTATGTTGCCATAGTGCAAAAAACTGTAAATTCAGCTGTTTTTTTTTTGTGGGTGCGTTTACTTTGGCAGTCCAATTCTGATCTTTTTTTTCACTAATTGGTTTTTGACCAATCAGATCTGAAAAAGATCTGATGTGAATAGCACTGATGTGCTTTGTCAAAAGACCAAATAGTGGTCTTCAGATTTTTGATGTGAAATGTCTGACACTACTTTGAGAGAGCCAGACCCCTCTGCCTACGCATACACATCTAAAAAGTAACAAGACGTTGTTTTCCAGTCACAAGTCCACTAACCACCACCAGACAAACACGGCCTCTGTGTCATAACGGAGCGTTTAGCTGGAACACATTTTATGGTCTGCTTTATTATATGGTAAACAATGTATTTAAAAAAAAAAGTATATTTCTTGACTCTGTTACCAGTGAGGTGTAACCATGGATACAATGGTTTAAATCTCTGCAGAAAGTAGGACCGTCAGTGCCTTATCTCTGTCTACTATAGTGCACTGCATAGCATATTACGGGCTCTGTTGAATCAAGCTAACTCACTATCTGAATGGTGAAGGGGTTGGACGAACAACATATGTTTGGACGAACAAAGCATGTTCGGATTCATTTGGATGAGAACTTTGTTTAATGCGCGACGCGAAAAGAAACTTGCATGCATTTTGATTTGCACACACACAATCTCGGAAGTATTTTGGCCAAGATTCAATATCAGCCATGATCAGTACCTTGCATATGTCTCTATCCCATGATTTGGAAAGTACCACTAAGTAGGCACATGAGGCATGTATAGATTCAATAGCATGACAAACCCTCATGGTATGGAAGGAATGCTGGCTGGCTGTGGTTCTCTCCACTCCACCCCCCCCCCCCCCCCCAGAGCTAAGGAGATGGCCACGGGTAAGAGTGTTCTATGGGATGCATCTGTGTGCTCCTATGAGCCTGAGTGCCTGTCTGTCCCACTCACTCTCTCCATTGAGCTAGCCAAAGAGGAAGCCACTGTGTGCATATGTTGTCTGTCCCCCTTCCCTCACCATTTGACCATGTAACGCTCCAGGGAACTTTTAGCATTTCCATTGTATTCTCCAACCAAACCCCATCAGAGGGGATGCCACCCCTCTCTCATTATCAAAGCGTTTTTTATTGCCTGCCTTGTTTGTGGAAGCCCTCAATCTTTCACAAAACATGAAACTGTATTGTCTGGCTCTTGACCATGATGTAATGCTTTGAGGGTGATATCCAACAGGGATGCAGCACTCACTCTTGAGTCGTGCTGAGAAATCAGTCTTTGATTAGCATACTGCGACGGTATCAAGTGTCTTACAGTAAGAGTGCTGATTTTAGGATCAGTTTGGCCTTTTTTGATGATAACTCATAAAATGACATATGACGGGGGAATCTGATCCTAGTTCAGCACTCCTACTCTGAGATTGTTTATACAGAGCTGAGCTGTGTACCTCCTGATCTAAAATATTGCTCTTTGTTGAGTTGGTAGCAGTTCTGTTTATCCCTACACCTTTTTAGTGAGATAATTAAAGGCTGCTAAATCCAGAGGGATATCCTGAAACTCCCATTTTGACTTTGCTGCTGGTGAATAAAGAAACCCTGCTATGCTTCCCTCCCCAACCGCCTGAACCTCTTTCTTCCTCTGCTGCTCATGTTGCTACACGTGATGCACTGGATAACGTCTGACCTGGCAAGAACAAGGTCATGGTGCCGTGCTGAAAGTCTGAGACAGAGTTGATTTAAACACTATTATGAAGCCGGCTAAATTAAGTCCAGAGCCGTGTGCTCTTTCAGTTCAGAGGAGCCACGTTGCTCCTTTCTTCTTTCTGGCTCCTGCCCCATGCTGCAGCTGACTCCTGACTCACCACTGGAAAATGTCTCTTCCTGTGTGGGTCTCCGCTGCTTTCTTAGCTTTTCTTTCTTCTTAGACGGCCGTGTTGCTTCTTTATGCTATATTCTCCTTCCAAAGCCCAGTGTTTTTCTTGGACGTCTGAATAAGCCCTATTTGCACCACAGAGAACTCCTCCAATTGCTCCAAAGTGTATAAAGCAGTCCATATTCAATGGGATCCCCACACTCTCACATGTCACATTATGCAAGATGATCTGGACTTACGCTGCCAAGTTATTTGAGGCTGTACCGTTGACAGTATTTATGCTTGTGTTTATCGTGCCCAGCCAATGGCTTGTTCAGCGATATGTTGAGGGATTTGAGTACCATGTAGACTATTATAAAAGTAATTGTTTTTTATACCCACAAAGAGAGAGCAGCTATGATAGTTGCCACCCCTTCTGAGTCAAACTTGTGTTGTACATAACAGGTGTAAACTGCTTCCCAAGGATGCAGAGCGAAAAATAGTAACACAAGGAATAAATTGCACATGCTAATTACATATGCTAATGACTAAATATTTGCCATGGTGCTTATTACTGCTAATTGGTGAGTCATGTTACGTCTTCTACAGCCGGAACATCTGTTAAATCATCTCTGAGCTTTAGCATAGCGGTCCTTATTCTCCGGATGGTAACGTTTTATATCCCATGTGAAAAGAATAACAAGACTCCAATTCTTTAGTTTTCACAGAGCGTTTTTTTAAGACTTGTGTTTCGTCTTGATTTATGCTCACAGTGGATTCCACACTGCTCTGCTGCTCTCTTCTGCCTCTCCCAAGTCACGAAGCTCCTAACTCTCTCCATGCCCCTTAGTCTGCGACCAGGAAGTGAACAAGTCCAGTCATTCCTTAAGTACATTAGGTACTTTATGGTGGGATGCTGTTCAGGCACTCACTTACTGTTAGACATATACAATCATATTAGGGATTCTACATATGCTGTTAGAATGTATCGGACTGTCCCATGGTGAAAGTGAGGTATAAGTAGGCGATCGTTCCCATGTGACTTCCTCAGTACCATCTATAGGCTGTGTCCTAAAAGTGAACCTATTCCCTTTAACACCCTAATGACAACCTATTGGGCTCCTGAGTGGCCTAAGGCACTGCATCTCAGTGCTTGAGGCATCACCACAGACACCCTGGTTCAATTGCAGGCTTTATCACAACTGGCTGTGATTGGGAGTCCCATAGGGCGGCGGGCGCACAATTGGCCCGGTGTAGGCCGTCATTGTAAATAAGAATTTGTTCTTAACTGACCTGCCGAGTTAAATAAATATAAATATTCCCTACATAGTGCGCATAGGCTGCGTCACAAATGGCACCCTAAGACCTAGGCTACATTCTCTGACCTCTATCCTCACCTTTTGCTCTTCTCTCTCCTCAGGCACGCCCAGTCATGATCGAGGACAAGGGTCACCGTGTGACCGACTACTTTGTGGTGGCCGGGCTGACCGACAAGTCCACGCCACTGGAGCAGGACCTGTCGGAGACCAAGTCCAGCGGGCCCAAGGCGCCCATCACTGACCTGGCTGTCATCAACAAGTCAGCGGGCGAGACGGTGCCGGAGGGCTTCACCTGCATCGAGAGCACCTACAGCGCGCAGCAGGCCAACCTCAACCATGGCAGCCTTAAGAGCCCCGAGATATTTCTCTGCTACAAGAGGGGCCACGACAAGCCCCCGCTCATTGACATCGGGTGTGTGTGTGTGCTCTTCTGTGAACCCAAATGAACTATTCCAAGTGTGTGAGCACCACACTAGTTAAAGTGTGTTAGTTAGTTACACAATGGTATCATTAGGGTTAACTCTTAAAACAGGAAAGCCATAACCTCTAAGTCCCTTACTCGTCCTAATGAGACCAATTACCGGAGTAGTCATTTCTAATAAAGTTGCTAAGTACATCTAGTTTAATCAATTTCCACTGATAAGAGAGAAAATGGTTGTGAAATATTGCTTCTCGTGTATTATTGCGCTTTTGTGGACTAACCCTTGGTAATATGGTGTGTGCTTATGAGTGTAATGGGTTATATGCTAGATTTATTGAATGCATCCCAATTTGTGAAGTAAATCATTTCATTTTCAGGCACTTTTCCTTTTCTGTCTATTAGGGAAATAAGAGCACCCAATAATGTTGCATTTTGGAAGAGTGATGTCACCCACTATTTAATTAGTGTCTAGAAACCACAGATATTCCCCCACCAGTGGAAAATATCTACTCTTTGTTGTGTTTAGCCTTCACATCAGTTCTGTTTTGTTTCCAGTGGCCATGTAACGTTCTGTGGCCAGAGAAGGAGGTGCGTAGCAATAACCCCCATTGGCTTTACTTGAAATGTGACGACACTGAAGTTTAAACTTTGCACCATGCTAACTCATCGAGACGCCAAAACCTCTTGGTGTTGCAAGGTTGAATAAACTTCAAAAGACCCGTGTATTTACAATTTGTATGTTTTCTGAAGTAGAATGTGCGGTATCTATTGGGGTTAAACTCCAGAGATGGCTCAGTGAAACATTTGTGTTCTGTGGTAATGACTGCCTACTACAGTAGGTCAGACTCGTTCTGCAGAGTGAACAAGAGGCCAGGTCTGAGTGAGGACTGATTATGTGTAGGCAGGAGTCATTCCCCTGCCATTCCCCAACACTCTATCTGCCAATCTCAGCTTCCTCACACGTTGACACTCAGGACTTTTGAATGCAGGTCAGAGGGTGGGCGAAGGCATTAGTCTGTGACACTCTTTCCTTCTCTCTTTCTCAGTTTTGACCTACTGTGGGATATGTCGGACTACATTTAGAAAATTCACTACAGTGGTGTCCTGTAGTTGGAGGCGCTGGCCATACCTAGGCTTATTTTCTTTTGGCCATGGTGGTACTGGGTCTTTCTGTTTCCCTTTCATTCTTACCAGTTTGTGAAAGACTCTGTAAAGGTAATTGCTCCTCCAATTCACTTTATCTGTAGAATGATTCTGTCTAGTTTGTGAATGTGTTTTGTTGTTGTATGTATTCATGTGTGATGAGTGAATGTGCACATATTATACACTAATATTATCTCTCTCCCTCTCTGTCTGTCTCCCCCCTCTCTCTTTATTTCAGGGTGTTATATGAAGGTAAGGAGCGTCTCATCCAGGGCTGTGAGGTAATCCAGGCCACTCCGTATGGCCGCTGTGCCAACGTCAACAACAGCTCTGCCACCTCGCAGCGCATCTTCATCACCTTACGCCGTGCGCCACCCGTCCAGCCCCAGAACTCCCTGTCCGTCACCGACATCTGCGTCATCGTCACCAGCAAGGGCGAGACGCCGCCACACACCTTCTGCAAGGTGGACAAGAACCTCAACTGTGGCATGGTGAGTTGAGTGAGGCCTCTGGTAATGAAGTAGGCTCATGACCAACTCAGTGGCCTTGTGATTATAGTTTCCCTCCTGTGATTGGAAGGTTGGTGCTTCCATCCCTCATCGAGTCATATCAAAGACTCTAAAAATGGCACTCGATGCCTCTGCTTGGCACTCCGCATTAGGAGATGGACTAGAACCCTGTCCAGGGGTGGACTTGTACATCAAGCTCCCTCACGCTACAGAAACAGGAGATGGGCTCCTGCCCTATGGGGAGTTCTGGTTTGGACTACTTGGGCTACTTTCTTAACCATGCCCACACACTCAATTGCTCTAACACATACCTTTTCGGTTGGTTTACAACATTTCGACCCCTAGAAGGGTCTTCGTCTGGGCCAGAAAGTTAGAGCTTTGGGGAATCAATGGGTGTGGAATGTACAGTATGGAGCTGGAATATACCATGTTATGAAATTCAGGCCATGCCACTCAACCTCGCTGAGAACATTCTGCCGAAATGAATCTTTGAAAATGTTGTTTTGAGCCCAAAGTCACATGGTCTTGTTTTTCCTCCTCCAGTGGGGCTCTAGTGTTTTCCTGTGCTACAAGAAATCCGTGTCGGTGTCCAACTCCATTAATTACAAAGCCGGTGAGTCTCGCACGCTATTGGCTCTTTTATTGTTACTCTCAATCTACCCATCTCTCCGCATCAGTCTTTCTTTTCTGCGTTCATTGATGAATAGCTATTATTTTCTCTAGCCTTTTGTTCAATGCTGTTTACCATATGTTTCCACTTGCTTCGTGCCTGAGTTGACTTCACAGTAATTGTATGTTGATCTTCTATGATTGATCTGATTTGAAAGGAGCTTTCTGTGTGCTGAAGATAAGACTAAATGCACTGGCAAATGACAACTCTATCTGTCACTCAAATACCTGGAAACTGAACCACACTCTCCCTGATGATTCCTGGAATAAATGGCTAGAAATTAGCAGGATTGATTTGGGGGCTGTTGTTGGCGTTTTTGAATCTCGAGATATGTTTTGCGTCACAAATGCCACCCTATTTTCCTATAGGCACTGGTCGAAAGTAGTGTACTCTGTAGGAAATAGGGTGTCATTTGGGATAAAGTCCTAGGTTGAAATCGCTATTCGTCAACCTGGAGTTTAGAAAAGGGCACTGGCCTCACATTAGACAGGTTCACGGCGACTCTCATTAGCAAATTTCTGGTGCTAATTTATTTCAAGGTGGAAAATAGTGGTGTGCGTCATTGCTGTCACCCGGTGTTAAATGGTTTATCTTTTCTCTTTTGGGTTTTTCACTTAAATGACCTCCAAACAGGTTCTTATGGACTATACAAAAGCATGTGTAGAAATGTAATGTTTCTGAAGACATTTACCCCTTAAAATGTTCAGAGGGTTTCATTCACGCTATGTATCCACCTTCTTGTAAATACAGCAGTTTGTCCCCATCTCCAACTTGCTACTTTCTGAGGTCAGAGCTGGGTGTTGGCTTAGACGGGCCCCGGTTCAGAGACTCCACATGCACACAGCCTTTATCTTCACTAGGCCTTCTTCCTGTGAGGTGATGACGTTTGTTTGCCAGACCACACGCTGCTTCCTACCCCGCCTACTCCTTCAGTTGCTTTTTTTTTTCTACAACATTCTCTAACGTTCACAATAGGCCATGGGTGACAAGGCATTGGTCAGCAAAGTGTTGATTTCTTTTGAAAATAATGTGTTCTAAATCTCAACACACTGGCTGACGTTAATGAAGGGATGACGAGGGAAAGGGGTTTGATCTTATTCCAAGTTCTGTCCTTTCAACCTCCTCTCGTCCCTTCAATGTTATGATTGTGTAGTGGGATCTGTTGACATCATGTGTACCCCAGTTAGATCCATATTGCATAGCTAGGTTTATTACATGTCTTGTGTGTGTGACTGGCAGTATAAAAAAAAAGATTGATTGATTGCTCTCTCTCTTCCAGGCCTCATCTTCCGCTACCCAGAGGATGACTATGAGTCCTTCCCCCTGTCGGAGTCTGTGCCCCTGTTCTGCCTCCCCATGGGGGCTAAGATCGAATGCTGGACCCCCAACACACGCTACCCTCTCCCCGTCTTCTCCACCTTTGTGTTAACCAACTCCTCTGGGGAAAAGGTAGGTGGACTATAACAATGGCATTTTATCAGTGAACAGGGATTTACACTGATTCATGACTAGATTGATCAGGGCTGTTCAATTTATGTCCTGCAGGGCTGAAACACTTGTTTAGTTTTTCATTAGGAGAGAATGAAAACCGGAAATGTTTTGGTCCTCCAGGACAGGAATTGAATAGCCCTGTGAGAGTTGTCATAGTCAACATTCAAGTCTCACTTCCTGAGCTGCATGTGACATTGGGATTGGGGAGAAGTATTACTTTTCCCCTCAGGTTGTGTGTATCAAGGCACCTGAATGTCAGCTGCCTCTTGAGCAAACTGCAATCTCATCACAAGTTATGTCACAAACCACGTTGCATTTCCCTGAGCTAGAGGGAGTAGGGAATTTGCTTTTCAAAATGTACTTTGCTATATAATTGTTGCATTTCGCAATTTAGTAATGGGTGCATAAATGTTACTCACCCTATCATAAAAATGTGTGAAGGGTGTTCGCTAAAGTCCCTAAAATTCTTGTCAATATATCTTTAATCTAATTTGCTCTGTGCCAGGTGTACGGTGCTGCCATCCAGTTCTATGAGGCCTACCCCATAGATCTCCTCAGTGAGAAGCAGAAGGTGCAGTTGGGCCTGCTCACCACCGTGGAGAAGAAGATGATCCCCAACCGGACAGTCAACACCAACAAGTGCATCTGCCTCCTTTCCCGCTGGCCCTTCTTCGAGTCGTTCCGCAAATTCCTCATGTTCCTCTACAAGCTGTCCGTCTCGGGCCCCCACCCGCTGCCCATCGAAAAGTAAGGATGCCGTCATTTGTCAATGGTGGGGGGTTGGGGATTTGAGTTGGAGATGTGCTTGATTTAGCTTGGGGTTTTCACTTTTGGGACTATTCCGTTGCTTCATTGTACCAGGAAAACAAAATCGGACGCAGCTCAAGATTAAAGTGTTTGACGCATGTATTTGACCCGGGTCTGGAGAGGAGTAGGTGGGTGTTTGAAGCTAATGCTATTATTTTGCTTGCGTGTGTTTCTTTGCCAGGCACATCTCCCATTTCATGCACAACGTGTCCTTCCCCTCACCTCAGAGGCCCAGAATCTTGGTCCAGGTGAGATGTCGTTATTTCTGTGCTGGCGAATGCAGTTTGTTGGTGACGCAGTTGTGACAGCGTTGTATTCTCTTTCAGCTCTCTGCACACGACACCTTGATGCTCGCACAGCCTGTGTGTACTCCTATGCCTCTCAGGTAAGACCTTTTCTAGGCTATCAACATTATATATTTTTTTTTCAATGGCATGATTTCAGAGGGTACGTCCGTTCGACGACTGGTTTAGAGACAGTATAATCTAGGCCTAAGGAAAAACTTCAGTAGCAGAACGAGAGAAAGGGCCCGGTCGTTCCCGTTGTCATGGTAGAGCATCAACTACAGTTTTTCCAGAGGAAATAACGGGGTTAGAAAAGGCAATCATCCACCAAGCACACTCCAAACTTTCTGTCTCTGTAATGCTAAACGCATGAATTACTGACAGTTTTCCCAGGTCAAATATTCACGCTTTGAAACTACCACTGGAAAACAGGCACTAGGACTGTCCCAGAAACAGCGCTGCCTGTCTGTCACATTGTGGACAGTTCCGTCATTATTTAGTGCAGAAACACAGCCCCTGTACAGATGAAATAAACTGTTGTGCTGCTATTGCATTCCACCAAGAAACCGCATGTCTTCAATCAGGCTTTTTCCTCTCTACTTTTCATTTCAGAGTAGAATATGTTGTTGCTCAGCTAGTGAGAAGAACAGAAAGGCCTGCACACTGAATATACTCCCAGTTGACCACCTTCATTGACAACGTTTCAATCCAACATGGATTTTCGTTTGACCTGAAGATCTGTGTCGATTCAAAACGTTGTGAATAAAGGTGGTAAATTGGGAGCATATTCAGCGTGCCGGTCTTTCAGTTCTTTTCATTTTCACAAAGATGTGTCTATGACCACAAACTCTTCAGTAGATGGTCAGCTAGTGAGCTCATGCCTTTTGGGACTGGAAGACTTGCTGGCTAGTGCCTTTGGGACAGATTTACAAGCGTTTGCTGCTTTGCAAAGTTTGAACCTATTACTCTCTGAAAATAAAATAAAGTATTTTTCCCCTTAAAAGGTTTAAAAAAAAAAAAAACAGGTTTTGTAATCTGATCTTTTGTCTCAATCCAGTTTACCTTCACCCCTTTCTGATTTACCCACACACCTTCTTTACTGCACATGTACCAATCCAACCAACCTTTCATGACCCATTGTATCCCTGAGTCTCGTTTGAATCCTTTCCCCAATACCCCTGTGCTCCTCTCTTCCCAACTCTCCTTTCCCTCTCGTCCCCTCCTCTCTCTCCTCAGTGGTGCAGACTACAGTACACTGCTGATTAACCTGGGCTCAGAGAACTGTGCCACGCTGTTGCACTTTGTCCTGCTGGAGAGTAAGATCCTGCTGCACTCCTTGAGACCCGCTGTACTCACCGGGGTGGCAGAGGCTGTGGTGGCGGTGAGTAATACAGGATATGGTCACTCAGTAGTGTTTTTAAAATGGACTATATAAATAAAATGGATGGGTTGGTTGGTTGGTGTGTTTTTTTAATCCAGTTACCGCTTTTATACATTATGTGGACCGTGTAGGAATGACGTTAGGTTAAAATGTGAAAAAGTTTATAAAAATGTGAAAAAGAAGTTTGATTTTCTCTCTGTCTGTGTCCTGCTATCTAGATGATTTTTCCATTCCAGTGGCAGTGCCCGTACATCCCCCTCTGCCCGCTCTCTCTGGCGGGGGTCCTCAACGCACCCTGTCCCTTCATTGTGGGCGTGGACTCCCGCTACTTTGACCTCTATGACCCTCCTCCGGACGTGGTCTGTGTGGACCTGGACACCAACACGATCTACCTGTAAGATCCAGACACTTTAAAGAAGCATTCCCCCATCTGTTAACACACTTATCCTCACTGTTGACGATGCCCCAGAAGCCGTTTTTCAGTCCGTATATCGCATATGAGGTATTTTATAATTTACACCATTATAAGCACATTCCAATAATGCCTTACTAACATTCTGAACCATCTCTGCAGGTCTGATGAGAAGAAACACAGCAACTGGAAGAACCTCCCAAAGAAGCCCTGCAAGAGTCTGTTTAACTCCCTGACCAACCTGCAACACCAGCTGGGCATCGGTACAAACAGTCACATAATTCTAGTTCAACTTTACTCTCGAGTCTCATAGCAACTGCTTCATGCCTGAGACATGGAACCGTGCTGTAAAATATCTGATACAGCATAGTGTGATTGGTGAAAAGGATATAAGTCAATAGCATGTTTAGCCTACTATCCCTAGTCCTTTAGTATGTGAAATGTAATTATCCCTATCTGGTGGCTGTTTTCCAGTGCGTCGGACGGCCCAGGAGGGCTTGGCGGTGGAGATGACCCCCATCGAGGCGGACTTCACCTGGCACAAGAAGATGACGTCCCTGGAGATGGAGATCCAAGAGGCCCTGCTGCGCTTCATGGCCCACATCCTGAAGGGCTACCGTTCCTATCTCAAACCCATCACCCAGGCCCCCTCCGAGAAGGCCACCTCTGCAGACTCACTATATGACCTACAGGGTTAGTGTGGGTGTGTTTCACCACTCTTATCTCAAACCCATCACCCAAGTCCCCTCAAATAAGGCCACTGCCTCCGACTCACTAAACAAACTACACTGTAACAATGGGGAATAGATTGTTTTTAGTCATTCATTCATTTATTTGCCCACAACATTTATCACGGTACCCAGAACAAAATCTTGCGCACACGCTGTATTGTCTGTCCCGAGAGAATACACAAAACGGACGTAAAATGTGCTAATGGACAGTTAAGAAAATACTTTTACTTGGCTCATGCGACTCCTTGTGGCGGGCCGGGCGCCTGCAAGCTGAATTCGGTCGTCAGTTGAACAATGTTTCCTCCGACATATTGATGTGGCTGGCTTCCGGGTTAAGCAAGCGGTTCTTACGGCTAGACGTTCCGCTAGTAGAACCCCTCGACAACATCCGGTGAAATGGCAGAGCGCCAAATTCAAATTAAATTGCTCTAAATATTAAACTTTCATGAAATCACACTTGCAATACACCAAATTAAAGCTACACTTGTTGTTAATCCAGCCAACGTGTCAGATTTCAAAAAGCCTTTACGGCGAAAGCAAACCATGTGATTATCTGAGGATAGCACCCCACCAAATGAACACGACATTCATATTTCAATTCGTCAGGCGCGACACAAAATGCAGAAATAACGATATAATTCATGTCTTTGAAGATCTTCTTTTGTTGGCACTCCAATATGTCCCATAAACATCACAAATGGTCCTTTTTGTTTGATTAATTCCATCGTTATATCTCCAAAATGTCCATTTATTTGGCGCGTTTGATCCAGAAAAACACAGGTTCCAACTCGCTCAACATGACTACAAAATATCTAATAAGTTACCTGTAAACTAGTTCCAAACATTTTAAACAACTTTCCTAATGCAACTTTAGCTATTTTTTTTAAGACGGGATAAACTGCGTTCAATAGTGGATAAAAACAAAGTGGAGTGTGCTTTCAGGTCACGCACCTCTAACAAACAGTACACTTCACTCAACCCTCGTTCTGAACTGCCCTACTTCTTCATTACACAAAGGAAAAACATCAACCAATTTCTAAAGACTGTTGACATCCAGTGGAAGCAATATGAACTGCAAGCAAGTGCCCCAGAATTGTAGATCCCCATAGAAAAGTCATTGAAAAGAGCGTGACCTCAATTATTTTTTTCCTGGATGGATTTTTCTCAGGTTTTCACCTGCCATTATCAGTTATGTTATACTCAGACATTATTCACACTGTTTTAGAAACTTTAGAGTGTTTTCTATCTAAATCTACCAATTATATACATATCCTAGCTTCTGGGCCTGAGTAGCTGGCAGTTTACTTTGGGCACGCTTTTCATCCGGATGTGAAAATACTGCCCCCTAGCCCGAAGAGGTTTTAAGAAGCGCGGCTTGGTGGCTCATGTTTCGGCGGACGCATGACTCGACCTTTGCCTCTCCCGAGCTCGTTGGGGAGTTGCAGTGATGAGACAAGATCATAATTGGATTCCAATTGGATATCACGGAAATTGGGGAGAAAAAGTGGCGTAAAAATACTACAACAACAAAAAATATTTTTTTTAAACTGTAAAATTATTAAAAAAAATTTTTGCACCTAACACATTTCTCAAAGTATTATTATTGCGCAATGTACAGTACCAGTCAAAAAATGTGGACACCTATTCATTACAAGGTTTTTCTTTTTACAGCTAAAATAAGCAATGAGAAACGACAGTCCATCATTACTTTAAGACATGAAGGTCCGTCAACCCGGAAAATTTCAAGAAAAGTTTCTTCAAGTGCAGTCGCAAAAACCATCAAGCGCTATGATGAAACTGGCTCTCATGAGGACCGCCACAGGAAAGGAAGACCCAGAGTTACCACTGCTGCAAAGGATAAGTTCATTAGTTACCAGCCTCAGAAATTGTAGCCCAAATAAATGCTTCCGAGTTCAAGTAGCAGACACATTTCAACATCGACTGTTCAGAGGAGACTGAATCAGGCCTTCATGGCCGAATTGCTGCGAAGAAACCACTACTAAAGGACCGCAATAAGAAGAAGATACCTGCTTGGACCATATTTGAGATTTTTGTTTCCAACCGCCGTGTCTTTGTGAGCCGCAGAGTAGGTGAACGGATGATCTCCGCATGAAACATGAAGGAGGAGGCGTGGGGGTGCTTTGCTGGTGACTTTGTCAGTGATTTATTTAAAATTCATGGCACACTTAACCAGCATGGCTACCACAGCATTCTGCAGCGATACGCCAAAACACACCTCCAAACTGTAAGGGCTATTTCACCAAGAAGGAGAGTGATGGAGTGCTGCATCAGATGACCTGACCTCCACAATCACCTGACCACAACCCAAAGGAGATGGTTTGTGATGAGTTGGTCTGCACAGTGTAGGAAAAGCAGCCAACAACTGCTCAGCATATGTGGGAACTCCTTCAAGACTGTTGGATAAACATTCCTCATGAAGCTGGTTGAGAGAATGCCAAGAGTGAGCAAAGCTGTCATCAAGGCAAAGGGTGGCTAGTTTGAAGAATGTCAAATATAAAATATATTTAGTTGTTTAACACTTTTTTTTGTTTGCTACATGATTCCATATGTGTTATTTCATAGTGTTGATGCCTTCACTATTATTCTACAATGTAGAAAATAGTCAAAATAAAGAAAAACCTTGAATGAGTAGTTGTGTCCAAACTTTTGACTGGTACTGTACATTATACATTGTTTTAATGTCATCCAGGAGCTGTGCTAACCAGACAGCGTATCTGACTGCTGCTCAGTGTTCATAACAGGCATATCTTTCATTTCACAGGCCTAGTCAGTCATTGCTCAAAGTGTCTGAAATCAATCAGCCGTGGTATTGGCTGCAAAGACTTTCCACTGATGTAGGCTTCTTGGAAAGTAATCACATCCTCATTTAGGTCCATGGAGGCCAATGGAGGCTGCAGAACCAGTGGGGAAAGAGCTACACATCTTGGTTATATGACAAGCTGTAATGGCTATATTGTCTTCATCCTGGGTTAAATACTTTCAACTACATAATGCGTTTGTAAGAAAATATACTTGTACCATTATATTCTATTCCCCATTTGATTTAAAGGTTAGTTCACCATCTCACTGAGTTATTGAAGACCCGAGTCCCACACTACCCATTCACTGAATATACATGTGTTTTTTATTACTGGAGAATTGTAATTTAAAATAAGGCCACTATCAAATTCACACAATGCAAATATCCTTTGCCATTTTATTTTGACTCTGGCCACACATCGTTTGTGTTTAGATAACAATTGTGTAGCATTTCCTGAGGGTTTCCTATAGGGTAGGCCCATTGACCTGGCTCTCTGTCCTCTCCCAGGTTTCCTAAAGAGCAGGGAGCGAGCCCACCAGAAGTTCTATTCGCAGCTGACCAAGACTCAGATCTTTATACGCTTCATCGAGGAGTGCACATTCGTCAGCGACAAGGATACAGGCCTTGCCTTCTTCGACGACTGCATTGAGAAGGTGAGCATTATAAAGCAACAGGAGTCCGTGTGGGGGGTCAGTTTCATATCAACTCCGGCTATCCAGGAAGTGAATTGAAATTCAATTAATTATTTTTAAGTTCCAACAGTGTTCCCTGCAGCTAAAACTGCTTGTAATGATGCCATTTTTTATGCTTTGCCTGCTGGGTTGGCCAATTCCATTATAACACCCATCAAGCCAGGAAGTGAATTGAACATCAATTAATTAATTGAAAATGTATCTTTGAAAATAAACTTCACTTTTAGATTTCTGAATTGGAATTTCCCCCCAAACCCTGCTAGACAAGAACGTGGCCCAAGAGCAATGTCAATTTTTGAACCCGATTTCTGTGGTGCTTTTTTAAATGTGTTTTATTGGTGACTCAGTCGTAACATTCCTCCAGGGGAGACTGACGGAGGAAGGCTCATTTTCCTCTGATTTAATCTGTTCTTTTACTTTTTCCCCCTGCAGCTATTTCCCTCTGATAAAGGCAACGACAAAGGCACTAAGGTAATCCCTCGGGCCCTAATCAAGTTTTAACACATCTCCTTTTCAAACTAGTGTCTCTCATTTTTATGCATTAGAAGAATGGTTTTAGTGATTTTGATTTGTCTGTGTTTTTATTTATAGATTGTTTTCTATTTAATTTTTACCCCTTTTTCTCCCCAATTTTGTTTTATCCAATTGTCTCATCACTGCAACTCCCATATGGACTCAGGAGAGGCGACAGTCGAGAGCCATGCATCCTCCGAAACACAACCCAATCAAGCCGCACTGCTTCTTGACACAATGCCCACTTAACCCGGAAGCCAGCCGCACCAATGTGTCGGACGAAACACCGTACACCTGGCGACCATGTCAGCGTACACTGCGCCCAGCCCGCCACAGGAGTCGCTAGTGCGCGATGGGACAAGGACATCCCTGCCGGCCAAACCCTCCCCTAACCCGGACGATGCTGGGCCAATTGTGCGCCGCCCCATGGGTCTCCCGGTCGCAGCCGGTTGCGACAGAGCCTGGACTCAAACGCAGAATCTCTAGTGGCACAGCTAGCACTGCGATCCAGTGCCTTAGACCACTGCACCACTCGGGAGGCTTGTCTCTGTGTGTGTGTGTGTGTGTATGGCCATGTGCGCTGACACTGAGAAGATGTTTTCCTTTCCATAGGTGGAGGGTGAGTCCTCGGAGGACACTAAGCTCATGGAACTAGACGAATCACAGAGGAGTGAGCATACAGTCTTCGTCATGCCCCCAGAACCTCCCACCACCGAGGACGAATCTGATCCCCCTACCCGCTACAGGTGAGCTACCCCCCAGTACAATGCTGCGCCACCAACACATTGACAGCGCAATAACACCAGTGAGACCGGTAGTGTTTTACAGTGGACGTCTGGCTCAGTCTGCATTAGTTTCACTCTCATACCTCTGGTGTTTTTTTCCCCTTTCTCGCTCTGTTAGTTATAAGAGTTTCCCTCGGTTGAGTATGGACCTGTTTGACTGTCCCAAAGAGGTGATACCAGCGCTGAGGAGCAGTACACCAGGGGCCAGCCTGTCCAGCAGCCCTGCACTGCTGGCCAAGAGGACCAAGCAGGTACACGCCCGCGCACATGCACAGTGGCAGGACCATGGGATAGATGCAATGATGTGTACAATAACATAAACGGTCAACCAGAGGATCAGGTGTAACGGGCTGTAAAACACTACAGTACGTTTTATTCGCTTTGTAAAAAAACAGGTTTTGACTAACAGTGACATGATTATTTACCGGTCCTTTTTCAACAATTCAGAGTTAAAGATGAGAGAAAAATACACAGTGAATAACAATAAAGAGTGAAAATAACATGGCTATATACAGGACGTACCAGTACCGAGTCGATGTGCAGTGGTATGAGGAAATTGAGGTAGGTATGTACATATAGTTAGGGGTAAAGTTACTAGGCAACAGGATGGGTTAAACCGTGGCAGAGCGTACGTGGTGAGTGTGAAAGTGTGTGTGTGGGCGTATTGTGTGTGTGTGCTCATAGTCAGTGCAGGATAGTTAGTGCAAAGTGTGTGCGGTAGGGTGTGTTTCCATTTTTAATGTCAGTGCGTTTCTTGCAAGTTCTAACCCCTAAAATGCAATAATCAATAACAATCTAATACTAAAAATAGCAAGGTAGAACCAAAACACGAATACTAAAAATAGCAAGGTAGAACCAAAACACGAGATATAAAAATAAGAACACAATGAAGTAAGTAAGCATACTATACACAGGGTCAGTTCCAGTACCATATTTACAATGTGTAGGGGTACTGGATCGATAGAGGTAGATATGTATAGGGCTATGGTGACTAGGCATCAGGATATATGATAAACAGAGTAGCAGCAGTGTATATGATGATTGTATGTGAGGGAGTGTTTGTAGAGTCAGTATAAATGTGTGTGAGAGCAAATTATGGAGTGAGTGTTTATTTACGTTGGAGTATCCGTGTGCATAGAGCCCTGTGAGTGACGATAGAGACTGTGTACACCCCTTCAAATTAGTGGATTCGGCTATTTCAGCCACACCCATTGCTGACAGGTGTATAAAATGGAGCACACAGCCATGCAATCTCCATAGACAAACACTGGCAGTAGATTGGCCCGTACTGAAGAGCTCAATGACTTTCAAAGTGGCACCGTCATAGGATCAAGTCAGTTCGTCGAATTTATACTCTGCTAGAGCTACCCCTCAACTAAGTGTTGTTACTGGGAAGTGGAAATGTCTAGGAGCAACAATGGCTCAGCTGCGAAGTGGTAGGCCACACAAGCTCACAGTACGGCACCGCCGAGTGCTGTAGCACGCAACACTCACTACCAAGTTCTAAACTGCCTCTGGAAGCAACGTCAGCACAAGAACTGTTCGTTGGGAGCTTCATGAAATGGGATTCCTTGGCTGAGCAGCCGCACACAAGGCTAAGATCACCATGCGCAATGCCAAGCGTCATCTGGAGAGGTGTTAAGCTCGCCGCCATTGGACTCTGGAGCAGTGGAAATGTGTTCTCTGGTGTGGTGAATCACGCTTCACCATCTGGCAATCCGATGGACAAATCTTGGTTTGGCGGATCCCAGTCGAAAGCTACCTGCCCCAATGCATAGTGCCAACTGTGAAGTTTGGTTAAGGAGGAATAATGGGGCTGTTTTTCATGGTTCAAGCTAGGCTCCTTAGTTCCAGTGAAGGGAAATCTTAGTGCTACAGCATACAATGACATTCTAGACCATTCTGTGGTTCCAAGTTTGTGGCAACAGTTTGGGGAAGACCCTTTCCTGTTTCAGCATGACAATGCCCCCATGCAGAAAATGGATGTCCATACAGAAATGTTTTTTTGAGATAGGTGTGGACGAACTTGATTGGCCTGCACAGAGCCTGACTTCAATCCCATCTAACATCTTTGGGATAAATTGGAACGCCGATTGTGAGCCAGGCCTAACCGCCCAACATCAGTGCCCGACCTCACTTATGCTCTTGTGGCTGAATGGAAGCAAGTCCCCGCAGCAATGTTCCAACATCTAGTGGAAAGCCTTCCCAGAAGAGTGGAGGCTGTTATTGCAGCAAAGGGGGGGGGGACCAACTCCATATTAAATGCCCATGATTTTGGAATGATATGTTCGATGAGCAGGTGTCCACATGTTTTTGGTCATGTGGTGTATTTAGTTAGCTATTTAGCAGTCTCATGGCATGGGGATAGAAGCTGCTCAGGAGCCTGTTGGTGTCGGGATTGATGTGCCGGTACCACTTGCCATGCGGAAGCAGAGAGAACAGTCTATGGCTTGGGTGGTTGGAGTTAACTATTTTTCAGGCATTCCTTTTACACCGCCTGATATAGAGGTCCTGGATGGCAGTACAGCTGTAGACGTTTTTTAAGATTTGAGGGCCAATGTCAAACCTTTTCAACCTCCTCCATGACATTGGCCCTCAAATCAGAGACCTGGCACCACACTGCCAGGTCTCTGACCTCTTCCCTAAAGGCTGCCTCATCGTCGTCGGTGATCAGTCCTACCACTGTTGTGTCGTCAGAGACCACGCAGTCCTGGTTGAACAGGGAGTACAGGAGGGGATGAATTGCACACCCCCGAGGGGCCCATGTGTTGATGGTCAGTGTGGCTGATGATGCGAGTGCTAAGGGGCGATAGTCATTTAGACAGATTACCTTGGTGTTCTTGGCACGAGGACTACGGTGGTCTGCTTGAAACAAATTGGTATTACAGACCAGGTGAGTGAAGACACTTGCCAGCTAGTCAGCGCATGCTCTGAGTACATGTCCTGGTATTCTGTCTGACCCCGTGGACCTTGCGAATGTTAACCTGTTTAAAGGTCTTACTCACATCGGCTCTGGAAAGCGAGATCACACAGTTCTGATCAGCTGGGGCTCTCATGCATGGTTCAGTGTTGCGTGCCTCGAAGCTGTTCTGATGTCCAGATGCTGTTTTTGGTCATAGGAAATTATGGCGGAGACATTGTTAAAACAAAAAAAAAGGGGGGGGGAAAAGGAGAATTGCTCAGGAGCCCGTAAAACTGCTACAATTCACTGCAGCGCCATCTTTGTCAACACACATTGGTCAACAACATTGTCCTGATCATTTTAGTTTTACTCACTGTGTCCTGTCTACTGCCCTGACCACATGACCAATTCCCCAATCAGGGAATAACGTTGCCTGCCATGGACGCTGTCGGCTGCTGAGTCATTCTCTCACCTGGTGTTCCAAATGGCACCCTGTTCCCTATATGGTACTGTACTTTTCACCAGGCCTATAGGGTAGTGTGTGCACTATGTAGGGAATATGGTGCCATTTTGGACAACCATTCTCCTTCTGGAATGGTACACAGGCTGGTTCCAATAAAAATAAGTCACTCACCACTGTCATCAGCAGCAACTTATTTACAACAGGGCAGAGTAGAATAGCAGACTCTGGGCTATAACGCTGCTGCTCTTTGAGTTTTGTCTAGGCCAAGTACAGACAACCAGCTTACTTTGGACAGAGATGGAAGAGGGGGTGTGTGTGTTTTGGGGGAGGGGAAGGGTGTTTTTAGAATAATAGACCTCCCAGGAAACAGGCTTATTTTGTCTTGTGATTCTTGTTGTTTTGTCATCCTCTGCTTTTGTGGGAGGCCAATATATTTTTCCAGGTCAGACAAAACTGTTTGCTGTGTATGTGTAGTGCTTGTCTGGCTACATGTAGAAGACCTAAAAAGCACCTTGAAAATAAATATTTTACCTAATATAAACTGGGTGATTTGAGCCCTGAACGCTGATTTGGCTGAAAGCCGTGGTATGTTAGACCGTATACCATGGGTATTACAAAACATTTATTTTTACTAATCTAATTTATAAATAGATTCCATAATATGCACCACAAGTTTTTATATTCACACACATACCACAAACATGGTGCGTGGTGGCTGTCAGTATGTGGCCGTTAATATTTCTGTGGCGCTTGAAAGACTCTCCTCAGAAGGCCACATGCAGTATTATTAGGCCATTATTGTACGGAGGGAGGGAAGGAAGGTTCACCATTAGGAACGTGCACAGTCACACACTCTCCTCCCAACTCTGACCATGAGGAAATAGCACAAGATAATAATAAACTTAAAATCATCTGGAATCACTCATCATTCAATTGTATTCATGTCTCCCACCCCCATTAAAGTGACAAATCAAGCTAAGTTAAACTGAACAGAAATGCCTCTCTGCAGGAGATCAAGCTGGCCTACAAGATGGCCAAGCGCTTCTACTCCGACCCTCCGCTGTGGGCCAAGTGTCTGTTTAGCCACTGCTACAGTCTGTGGTTCATCTGTCTGCCGGTGGGGGTGAGGCTGGTCCAGTCAAAGAGCTGGGCCATGCAGCAGGCCTACAACGTCCTGCTCAAGATGAGGACGTCTGAGGTGGAGGTCCTGGATGAGGTGAGGGGAGGGGAGTTGGGGTATGGGAAGGGTTGGGTTGTGGGGTTTTGGTTATGGGGATAGTGTGGGGATTGGTATGTAAGGGGGGGGTGTGTTTGTCAATGTTAACGTGTGTGTGTGCGTGCGTGCGTGTGTGTGCGCGCGCGAGTGCCATCATTTCCACTACAGGGGTAACGACTACAGTGGAAGTCTACTGTAGCTATTAGGTTGTTATTATTAGCCACCATCTCTCCCTCTGTAGGTGTGTTACCGTGTAGTGATGCAGCTGTGTGGTTTGTACGGTCTGCCGGTCATGGCCGTCCGTGTTCTGGTGGAGATGAAGAAGGCAGGGGTGCACCCTAACGCGATCACCTATGGCTACTACAACAAGGTGGGTTACTTTAACCAGCCCATACACTTACAGGTAACTGCCAAAATAAAGGGAAAGCCAACATAGTGTCTTAATCGGGCGTTGGGCCAGAACGGCTTCAATGCGCCTTGTTATAGATTCTACAAGTGTCTGGAACTTTATTGGAGGGATGCGACATCATTCTTCCACGAGAAATTCCATAATTTGGTGTTTTGTTGATGGGGGTGGAAAACGCTGTCGCCGCTCCAGAATCTCCTTTAAGTGTTCAATTGGGTTGAGATCTGGTGACAGAGACGTATGTATGTATGTATGTATGTATGTATGTATGTATACACTACTGTTAAAAAGTTTGGTCACTTAGAAATGTCCTTGTTTTTTAAAGAAAAGCATATTTTTTGTCCAATAAAATAACATCAAATTGATCAGAAATACAGTGTAGACATTGTTATTGTTGTAAATGACTATTATAGCTGGAAATGGCAGATTTTTTTAAATGGAATATCTACATAGTCGTACAGAGGCCCATTATCAGCAACCATCAACTTTTGTTATATATATAATATTGCCAAAATAAATGGGCAACTGGGTATTTTTATACTTGGCCCTAAGCATAATGGGATGTTAATTACTTAGGAACCATACCTGTCTGGAGGCACCTGCTTTCAATATACTTTGTATGCCTCATTTACTCACGTGTTTCCTTTATTTTGGCAGTTACATGTACATACAGTCCAATTAGCTCCCTGCCCCATCTCCTTTGACCCTTCAGTGTTTGGTCTGGATAGGGTTGAAAGGATAGATTTGGGCAATTTCCCGAGAGTGATGAATTCATGGACACCATTTTTGTGTATGAAGGAAGTTTGCAGTAGTTTTGTGAGATAATACTAACTAGCTTTAGCGCAATGACTGGAAGTCTACAGGAACCATTGGCATGCTACCTTCATACTGGACACAGAGACATAAAAATGGTATCCACTAGTTTGTCAGGCTCTGAGGAAGTAGATAAAGGGCTTCATTACCAAAATATCGAACTATCCCTTTAAGATGTTTTGTGGTGGAGATTCCACCATATTGCTTATACCTTATATATCTGCAAACATTTAAGATTAGGGCACTTTAAACTAGCTCATCAAATACCTAAATTCAAAGCAGGTCCATGTTAACTTGCAATCTGCTCTTTCCTCCAGGCTGTTCTGGAAGGCCCCTGGCCAAGTCGGAACCGCAGCGGTCTCTTCATGTGGGCCAAGGTTCGCAACGTGGTGCGTACTGTGGCCCAATTTAAACAGGCACTCCACCGGATGCCCGCCACGAAAGGACCCACCATCATCACGACAGGTGAGGTGTCAGAACACTACAGGGACAGAGCATGGGAGAGTGTCGTTCACTTAGGTTGGAGTAGAATCACAACAGGTTTTGCACCAAATTCATATTTCTTTCTAAACGTTTTAAATCCATTTTATCGATGCAATGTAATGAATCAGTGCTTGATTGTAGGACAGTAAAGTCAATTCACAATAATAGAGTATTATACTGTCCAGGCTGTATTGCTTTGTTTCTTTGTATAACTACTACATGGTAAAGGGCAGTAGCTCCCTTTTACCTTACTCACCTAAAACTCTGATCTGGGACACAGGAAGTGATGTAGGCTTGTTCTCTGTCTGTAGTGGTGTCGGTGAGCGGCGACCTGCTGAGCCACGGGAGTGCAGACCACTCCAGTGAGGTGAACGGAGAGGATCACACGCTGTTCGCACGCAGCCTCATCATAGGAGACGCCACGGACAACCACTGCAGCACAGGTAGGCTGCAGCACAGGTAGGCTGCAGCACAGGTAGGCTGCAGCACAGGTAGGCTGCAGCCTGGAAACACTGGACCAGGCCACTCACACAACTTTGCCCAGCCCCTAGCTGCTAGCCCCTAACCCCTAGGTACTAGCCTATAGCTCCGAGCCCCAACTCCTTAGATATGCACAGATCTGAACGGACTGGGTAGATGACAACAATATGTTTGTGTCCCACAGGAGGTCAGTCTGACCAGGGCTACGGCTCTAAAGATGAGCTGCATCAGGTGCAAGTGGATTTGGCTCCATCAGCAGCCCCTCTTGTCAATGTGGATCACCGCAGCAAGCCCAAAGCACAGCACAATGGTAACCAAATCAGGCATTTCCAAAATATATACGCCAGTCTAATCTAGAAAAACGCATCTGCTGGTTGAGCATGCATTTTTATTCAGGATTTTCTATCAGCAAAAATTAATAAAATAAAAATGTTCACTTGATGTGGGATAATGTCTCTTCAGATGGGGACATAGCTGGCTCGGTGGACAGTTCTGTGGTCGTAGCGGAGCCCACCAGCCCTGTTGAAGCCATCCCACATGTCCCCAGCATCGTCAAGCTGTCCACAGGAGGGAGCTTCGATACTGCCATGAAGAGAGGAGAAACTGGTAAGTGACAGGAGCAGACCCAAACTTATAAACCTAATCTCAATCTGAGGTTGACACATTTGATATTAAGGTTAACGTCTGCAATATCACTGAACTCTGGGGGGGGGGTGGTTTATTTGAGTAAATTTCCGGACAGAAAAAGGTCCCCAGAATTGAAGGCATGCTTCTGTGTTCCTCTCTACCACCAGCCCCAGGGAAGCTGTTCTCTCTGCGCAGCCAGAGCGAGAATGTCTCTCTGCCGGAGGAGGGTGAGTCTACAGCCCCGGGTGGCTCTGGGGAGGCGGGGCCTGCAGTTCAGGGGCAGGGCCAGCGCCAGAAGGCCTTCTCGGAACGCAGCTGCAGCTTCAGCGTCGAGAGTCGTGCCGGCATGCTGATGGAGAAAAATGGTGTGGACCACATCGCGAGACGCATGGGTGCCGATGCCCGAATCCTCGCCGATGCCCTTTCTGGGTGTGGCACCACCCAACCACCTACAAATCCACCATCCAAGGCCCTTTTTAAGGAGTTGGAGTCAGAGGAGGGGCGTTGTCCGATGCTGGGGAAACTGTCAGAGGAGGAGGGTCCTGTAATGGACCCAACCCCATTGGAGGAGGGGCTAGGGAAAGAGGAGGAGAGAATGGACGGGGAGGATGAGATGGGACTGAAGTTGGAAGAGGAAGGAGATTCAGGGGGGAGGGGTGATAGCTCTCTCCCAACCCTGGAGATGAAGGAGGTGGATGTGGGGGCTGATCCCCTCTCCCTGCTGGTCTCAGAGCACGAAGAGTTGGCCTCCGTAACCAGCCAGGAGCTGCCGCACTCCCTGCCCGCCGTGGTGTCCCGAAACCTGGCAGACGAGATTGAGATGTACATGAGCCTGCGAAGCCCACTGGGCCCCAAGTCCTCCAGTATGGAGTTCCACCAGGGGGGCCAGGGAGGGGACTCTTCCCCGGACACTGCCCCAGTTAAGCAAGCTCTAGAACGGAGGTCCAGCCTCCCTGTGCCCCCTGTCAAACACCCAGGGGGTTCAAGCGGGGACTCGACGCCCAAACGCAGCCCTGCTGCTGTCACGCGCTCCAAGACATTCGCCGTAATAGCCACCAGGAGCCGCGGTGTTGTGGCCAGCCCGAGATCGTCACTGACCGCGCTGGTGAGGTCATCGCAAAATGGCTCGCTGGGCTCGGTCATCAACTCCATCTCAGGCATGAAGATGGACACCCTGCT
Organism: Oncorhynchus mykiss; assembly: GCF_057628025.1. Lineage (NCBI taxonomy): Eukaryota > Metazoa > Chordata > Actinopteri > Salmoniformes > Salmonidae > Oncorhynchus > Oncorhynchus mykiss. Next base: position 44,772,257 of record NC_143042.1, on the reverse strand, counting down.
CTCTGGTCCCAAGATGGACGTGTTGAAGTCAGGCATGAAGCAGGCAGGGAACCTGGCCAGCAAAGTGTGGGGGGCTGTGGCCTCAGCCTATTCCTACTCCGATGACGAGGTGAGCGGGGATGGACTGCAGAACATACATACATAGCTTAACTAAGAAATAACCGTAAAATGGTAATTAATTGCACAAAAATAACCTGCAACAGCCAGATGATATAGATACCACACGGTCAAACACCATTATATACAGAAAAATTATGTAAGACTTTCATTATTCATTTCAGTTTCACTTCGCAAATCATATTGCAGAATGCATTCAATGTTGTACATGGGAATAATATGAAGATTCACAATCGTTTGGAAGTTTGAATTTTTTCTTATTTCCCCCCCCTCCCCAGGATGAGCTGGCCCCGGGCTATAGGGATAGGGATAGTTTCCCTGCCGGGCTGGATGAGTCCATGCTGTCAGGGGGTGGAGGAGGGGACAGTCCCACCCACAGAGGGCCAACCCAAGGCCTGGTGTCCAACGGACTGACACAGAGCAGCACCAGCCTGGCCAGCAGCAGTAGCAGCAGTGACACAGGGAGAGGACCTCACTCCACATGTAAGACGCGCGCGCACACACACACACAGCTTATATAAATACAAAAGTATGTAGGCATATACTCACATACTCCTATATATGCATGCAGAGACAAACAACGTTACCTGTATACACAGTCGCAACTTTACCTCTGCGCGCACAGTAAACACACAAAAAATATGTAGACGGGTGTATGGTTGAAAACTGAGTGTAGAAGTGAGTGACTGTATACTCTGTGTGTGTGTGTGTGTGTGTGTGTAGTGACTCCAGGACGGCCAGGAAGAGGTCCAGACTCTGATCAAGGCTCCCACCACACCAGCTCCTCAAGTATCTACCAGAACTGTGCCCTAGAGGTGAGAATATCATACTCACAATTACTGGCTACAGTACTCAACATACTGTCTCACCGAGTCAAAGAGTGAGCACAAGTGCTTTAGTAACCTGGCAGTACATACATAGGAGCTATAGAGTCATTTTAGACTGTGACATCTTGCTATCCATAACATGAGTTTGCTGCTGTTATCTAGCCAGGGAGCCTCAAGTAGCCTATGCCAGGTGCATCTGTAATGTTTCTGTGTGTGTGTGTGTGTGTGTGTGTGCGTTTCCGCGTGTTCCCAGGTGCTGATGTCCAGCTGCTCCCTGTGTCGGTCCTGTGAGTGTCTGGTGTACGACGAGGAGATCATGGCGGGCTGGACGGCAGACGACTCCAACCTCAACACCACCTGTCCTTTCTGCCGCGCCGCCTTTCTGCCCCTGCTCCACGTCGAGTTCCACGACCTGCGCACCAACACAGCGTGGGTGTCTGTGGATTTGTTGATCGTTGAATAGATCTGTTTAATAGTACATTTTTCCGGTTTAAAACCCAGTGATTTCCCTGTGTTTTATATACACTACCGTTCAAAAGTTTGGTGTCACTTAGAAATGTCCTTGTTTTTGAAAGAAAAGCACATATTTTGTCCATTTAAAATAACATCAAATTGATCAGAAATTCAGTGTAGACATTGTTAATGTTGTAAATAACTATAAGTTGACTCAGGTTTGCCAAAAATCATCTGGAAGCACCTGGATGATCATCAATACTCTTGGAAGAATGTTCTATGGACAGATGAGTCAAAAGTATAACTTTTTGGACCACATGGGTCTCGTTATGCCTGACAAATCAAACACCGCATTCCACACTAAGGACATTATACCAACGGTCAAGCATGGTGGAGGTAGTGTGATGGTTTGGAGATGCTTTGCTGCCTCAGGACCTGGATGCCTTACATTTACAGAGCAGAATTCACGGTTCCTTCTATATCAGAGAATTCTAAAGGAGAATGTCAGGCCATCCGTCTGTGAGCTGAAGCGCAGCTGGGTCATGCAGCAAGAAAATGATTCGAAACACACGATCAAGTCGACATAAAAATGGCTAAAAAGTTGAAGTTTTGGAATGGCCTAGTCAAAGTCCAGACCTAATCCCAATAGAGATGTGGCAGGACTTGAAACGAGTAGTTCATACTTGAAAACCCACAAATGTTGCTGAGTTAAAGCAGTTCTGCGTGGAAGAGTGGGCAAAAATTCCTCCCCGGCGACGTGAGAGACTGATCAACAACTACAGGAAGTGTTTGGTTGCAGTCATTGCAGCTAAAGTTGGCACAACCAGTTATTGAGTATAAGGGGGCAATTACTTTTTCACACAGGGCCATTGGGTGTTGCATAACTTTGTTTCTGAAATTAATTAAATAAGTATGTAATTGTTGGTTCCCTTTATCTAAAATTAGGTTTTGGTTGAAGATCTGATAGCATTCAGTATAAAAATAGAAAAAAATAGAGACGACTAGAAATGGGGAAAATACTTTTTCACAGTACTGTATATGGCTGGAGTTGTGTATGCTCTATTCTGTCTCAAAGTGTTGATCTCCCCTACAGGTTCTACCTGAAGCCCAGTGCATCAGGAGACAGTATCCACAGCGCCAGCCACCAGCCCACAACTACAGACTCCACTGTGCTCGTGGTGGGGGGTGCAGCAGACACCCCGCGCCCGGACCTCATCAGCTTCCCAGAATCCTCCTCTGAGGACCCAGGGGAGGCCCCGGCCAGCCAAACAGCCACTCACAAGAGGTCTGTTCACAGAAATGCCTGTCTCATGAATCACTTAGTGACTATACTAACACAGGTAGAAAAATAACCCAGATGTTTCACCGGATGTATACATCTGGTGAGGAGAGGAAGCCCAGTGGCCGGCAATAGGGGAGTATGGAGCGAAATGCAACTGGGCCTTCATTCTGCCGACGTTCCATAACAGAAATATGCAAATGCATGTTGGAATGCGCCAATAGGGTCTCGTTAGCTTGTTCTTGGCTCTGCCCACTGTGCTTAGTTTGCTCCCATTGAAAAGAACACAGATGAAGTATCTTGGTTTAGTTCTATATATAAACTCAGCAAAAAAGAAATGTCCCTTTTTCAGGACCCTGTCTTTCAAAGAAAATTTGTTAAAGTCCAAATAACTTCACAGATCTTCATTGTAATGGGTTTAAACACTGTTTCCCATGCTTGTTCAATGAACCACAAACAAATAATGAACATGCACCTGTGGAACGGTCGTTAAGACACGAACAGCTTACAGACGGTAGGCAATTAAGATCACAGTTATGAAAACTTAGGACACTAAAGAGGCCTTTCTACTGACTCTGAAAAACACCAAAAGAAAGATGCCCAGGGTCCCTGCTCATATACGTGAATGTGCCTTAGGCATGCTGTACAGAGGCATGAGGACTGCAGATGTGGCCAGGGCAATAAATTGCAATGTCCTTACAGTGAGACGCCTAAGACAGCGCTACAGGGAGACAGAACGGACAGCTGATCGTCCTCGCAGTGACAGACCATATTTAACAACACCTAAGCAGGATCATCTGAACATCACACCTGCGGGACAGGTACAGGATGGCAACAACAACTACCCGAGTTACACCAGGAACGCACAATCCCTCCGTCATTGCTCAGACTGTCCGCAATAGGCTGAGAGGCTGGACAGAGGGCTTGAAGGCCTGTCGCAAGGCAGGTCCTCACCAGACATCACCGGCAATAATGCCCCCTATGGGCACAAACCCACCGTCGCTGGACTAGACAGGACTGGCAAAAAGTGCTCTTCACTGACGAGTCACGGTTTTGTCTCACCAGGGGTGATGGTCGGATTCGCATTTATCGTCGAAGGAATGAGCGTTACACCGAGGCCTGTACTCTGGAACGGGATCGATTTGGAGGTGTAGGGTCCGTCATGGTCTGGGGCGGTGTGTCACAGCATCATCGGGCTGAGCTTGTTGTCATTGCAGGCAATCAACGCTATGTGTTACAGGGAAGACATCCTCCTCCCACATGTGGTACCCTTCCTGCAGACTCATCCTGTCCTGGCCTTCCAGTATGACAATGCCACCACGCACAAAAGGAGCAGTATGGCTGATTTCCTGCAAGACAGGATTGTCAGTGAAGAGCCCGGATCTCAATCCCATTGAGCACGCCTGGGACCTGTTGGATCGAAGGGTGAGGGTTAGGGCCATTCCCCCCCAGAAATGTCCAGGAACTTGCAGGTGCCTTGGTGAAAGAGTGGGGTAACATCTCACTGACAAATCTGGTGCAGTCCATGAGGAGGAGATGCACTGCAGTAGTTAAGGCAGCTGGTAGCCACACCAGATACTTACTGGCTTTTGATTTTGACCCCCCCCTTCGTTCAGGGACACATGATTCCCTTTCTGTTAGTCACATGTCTGTGGAACTTGTTCAGTTTATGTCTGTTGTTGAATCTTATGTTCATACAAATATTTACAATATATATATTTATGTTAAGTTTGCTGAAAATAAATGCAGTTGACAGTAAGAAGATGTTTCTTTTTTTGCTGAGTTTAAATATATATTGTGTGTTAAAAAAAAAAAAATTTACAACGCTCCTTTTTCTCCCCAATATTGTGGCATCCAATTGGTAGTTAGTCTCGTGTCATCGCTGCACCTCCCGTACGGACATGGGAGAGACGCATCCTCCGAAACACAACCCAGCCAAGCTTCACTGCTTCTTGACAACAACACCCACTTAACCCGGAAGCCAGCCGCACCAGTGTGTCAGAGGAAACACCGTACTCCTGGCAACCGTGTCAGCGTGCACTGCGCCCGGCCCACCACAGGAGTCGCTAGTCCCCGATGGAACAAGGACATCCCTGCCGGGCCAAACCCTCCCCTAACCTGGACGACACTGGGCCAATTGTGCACCGCCCCATGGTTCTCCAAGTCACGGCCGGCTGCGACAGAGCCTGTACTCGAACCCAGAATCTCTAGAGGCACAGCTAGCACTGCGAACCAGTGCCTTAGACCACTGCGCCACTCAAGAGGCCAGTTCTAAATATATTTGATACTATTATAAGGGCATCACGTGTATCCTAATGATGCTAACTTCTTCCTCTTTTAAATTGAACTGTCAGAGCCGAAACATCACAAGCTGACGACTTGCTGTAAATGTTTGTTAAAGTTCCTATGTCTCTGTATTTGCCCTCTCCTCTGTACGTTTGTCAGTTTGGTACCGGTACCGGAGCCGGCTCAGTCGGACCCTCTGGGCTTGCTGGAACACCAGGCAGGGAAGCGGGGGACTTCTCTGACGCGCAGTAACAGCGTGGGCGGGCCACTACAGAGCCTGGTCTCTTACCAGAGACAACCCGGACACGGCGTGTCCACCACCAGCCTGCCCTGCAGCCTGACAGAGGTGGTGAGTGTCCTGAGACTGTTTTCATAACGTATCAATAATGTCCTCACAATGTCCCAGTAATGTCCTCACAATGTCCCAGTAATGTCCTCACAATGTCCCAGTAATGTCCTCGCGATCCTTACCACTTCCAGGACTTGAGTCAATTACATTTCAGTAAAGTCAATTCAGGGTATCAATTGAAATTCATGTTTGAGTCGAAAATTACTTTCTGTTTGTGGACTTTCATTGAAATGTAGTTTTCCGGTACTCTAAAACTGCAGCATCTATACTGGCCATGCAGTTACAGTGCATTTGGAAAGTATTCAAACCCTTGACTTTTTCCACATTTTGTTGCAGCTTTATTCTGAAAGGGATTACATACAAAAAATCCTCATCAATCTACACACAATACCCCATAATGGCAAAGTGAAAACAGGTTTTTAGACATTTTAGCAAATGTTTTAAAAATAAAAAACATAAGTATTCAGACCCTTTGCTATTAGACTCAAAATTGACCTCGGGTGGATCCTGTTTCCATTGATCATCCTTGATGTTTCTACAACTTGATTGGAGTCCACCTGTGATAAATTTAATTGATTGGACATGATTTGGAATGGCACACACCTGTCTATATATGGTCCCACAGTTGACAGTGCATGTCAGAACAAAAACCAAGCCATGAGGTCGAAGGAATTGTCCATAGCGCTCCGAGACAGGATCAGGCCTTTATGGTAGAGTGGCCAGACGGAAGCCTCTCCTCAGAAAAAGGCACATGACAGCCCGCTTGGAGTTTGCCAAAAGGCACCTAAATGATTCGGACCATGAGACACAAGATTCTCTGGTCTGATGAAACCAAGATTGAACTCTTTGGGCTCAATGCCAACTGGCATGTCTGGAGGAAACCTTGCGCCATCCCTACTGTGAAGCACAGTGGTGGCGGTATCATGCTGTGGGGATGTTTTTCAGCGACCGGGAGACTAGTCAGAATCGAATGGAAAGATGAAAAAGAGCAAAGTACATAGAGATCCTTGATGAAAACCTGCTCAGGACCTCAGACTGGGGCGCCCATTCACCTACCGACAAATTATATATTGTGTGGATGGTCAGAAGGAGTTATGCAACTGCCTAAAGCCGTCTGTATGTGTCTCTCTCAGGATGGCCTGGGACAAAAGCGGCCCAACCCCATGCCAGTGTCTGTGCCCTACCTCAGCCCCCTGGTCCTCCGCAAAGAACTGGAGACCCTACTAGAGAACGAGGGGGACCAGGTAATACACATTTAACAGACCAAAGAATATGTTCAGAAGGATGCAACATTTCAACTAGACAGGACCGCAAAATGGAACCCATAAATTGTTACATGAATTATGACTTATTTATGTGTCAATGATGTCAAGATGCTATTGTATGTGTGTCCCGTTGACTTTTTAAGTCATTTAGCAGATGATCTGGTCAGTTTTCAACCTTGCTTTTGCTGTTTCCATCATCCCAGGGACTTGACAGATTTGAACAATAAGCTGTAGTACCCCTTTTGAGCACTGTTTAATTCACAACCAGGTGATCTACACCCATAAATTCCTGAGTCAACACCCCATCATCTTCTGGAACCTGGTGTTTTATTTCTGTCGCCTGGACCTGCCCAGCTACCTGCCTGGCCTCATCCTCACCTCAGAACACTGCAACAATGGAGTACAGGTACATGACCATGCAGAGCACCCGTACACACACTACTCCTCTCCACATGAGAGTACTGTAACAATAGACTGGTGGTCAATCTCACGCAGATAGTCACATTCAGTTTAGGAACATTGCTCTCTATGATCACGCCGGAGCACTGTTCAAGTAGGGTAACAGAAGATGACTGTGTTTGTCTGTATTTTTTTTTTTATTCACCATGTTTGCAGCTCCCCCAGACCTCCCTGTCCCAGGACAGTAAACAGGTGTATGTGCAGCTGCTGTGGGACAACATCAACCTGCACCAGGAGCCTGGCGATCCCCTCTACCAGAGCTGGAGGACCCTGCGTGAGTACAGAGAGACAGAGAGCGAGCGCTCGTACGTCTGATCAAGCAATCATCCTCAGAACACTGCATTCTCTCTTTGGGCCTCTGTCTGCGTGTGTGATGTATTTTTGGCCATATTCATTAATGGACAGGATGTCTGCTATTAAAAATATCTATACCCATGACATACATTATTCTAATATATTGAACAGTGAATGTAATGAGTAATGACCCATCTGTTGTTCCCCAGTGGAGCAGAAGGCCACCCTGGCCCCCACGGACCATCAGGAGACACGGACCTTCCTTAACAGCATCGTCCGCAGCATCCAGACGAACGACGTATACGGCCCCATCAATCTGCTCCTCCGAGAGGTCAAGCGGCACCCGGAGGTCAAACGCCAAAGGTACGTCCTCTGAAGCTTATGGCTTTGGTTGATCCATTTTGTGAGACGAAAGCATTGCATTTGTCAATGTTCTCTGTTGGTGTCTGTCTGTACTGTTTTGATCTATTCATGAATCAATCGATCTGTCTCTTATCAGGGGTATCTATAGGGAGATCCTCTTCCTGGCGCTTGTGGCATTGGGACGGGAGAACATTGACGTCGGTGAGTGAACTGTTTTCACAACCCAACCACTCTCTTTAAACCAAGACTGGGATTTGGGTAATTCCAATCAACCACTGTTGTTGAGACTGCTATAGTTACCACAGCTACTATGAGCTTTTCTATCCTGAGTTTGATAAGCTATGTATAAAAAAAACAAATTCTATTTCCAGGTTTCTATCATGTTCTGATTGGATATTCTTCCCTCCTGTGTTTCCGACAGAGGCCTTTGACCGTGAATACCGCCAGGCCTTTGATGATCTGAGCACAGAGCAGCTCAAGGCTCTGCACAAGATTGACCGGCCACCCAACAGCAATGTCCAGTGGTGCCTCAAGTGCTTTGGCGCTCCAGTCATCTGACCTTGCCACCGCTGCCCTCTACTGGACGGTCTGAGAAGTGCTCCACCTGTGGCCCTCACTCACGCCGTGGAGAGGAGCAGAGAGGAGACAGAGGAAAAAGGGGAAAGAAACTTGATGGGTAGTGGTGGGTCAGGGTGTAAGGGAGAATCTTGGACAGATCATTTTTACACCCTCCTATCGCCCAAAGATGGTACTTTTTTTTTTTATCCCTATCCCGAAAGGCCCTATTGTTGATGTTTTTTCTCCTGCCTATTGTAGCTCTTCCCGCAGGCCGATTTGTAACTCAAATAGTTATTTATGTGAATATTCTGGAGGGTGCGGTAGAGAGACTTGTTCTTTATGAAATGGTGTGTTTCTTTATCGATGTTGTAGAGCGAGTGAAGTGTGTATCTCACTGCCCAGTCCTGTGTGACTTTGCTCCAGCTCTGTCCTACTGTCCTGTAGCCCCACGGTGACCTCTAGAACCACCTTGTAGTAACCTAGGAGGCCATTCACCCATGGACAGAATACTGATCGTCACTGTCATTGATGTGCACTTTTAGAAACGGTAACTTTACCAGTCCATTGGTTGTCTTTTTTTGTACATATTTTTCTAAATGGGGGAAATTTGAAAACCGGGGTTGCCTTTTTTTCAAAACGAGGAGGAATATTGGTGCCTTGATAATTTCTCCAGATTCAGTCTTATAAACTAATGTTATTGTCATTGTGGGTGTTTCTCTCGATGCAATTTATTTTTGAGCTGTACTTTTCTCTTGTTTGTGTGTGAATAAGTGTTGGATAAGGGCGTATTGAGGCTGCCGCAGACAGTCAGTCAAGATCAGTTCGAGAACATTCCAGAACCCTGCACTTGTGTCTTAAAGAAAAGCAAGAACTATATGAGTTTGTATTCTTACCATATTGACATCCCAATAGGAGAGAAATAGTATACCCAAAAACCTTGAATGTTCCAGACATTTTGGGACTAGACATCAAACGTAAGCGTGAATTGGAAGGGAACTGAGATGCCAAACCACTAACGTGCAGCTCTTTCCTTCTCCTGCCATCGCTCCATGCCTTAAGCAAGACACGAGAGCTGTTCTCTCACATGAAAAGAAACCATGGTAAGTTACTGCGGTACCTGTTGACCAGTCAGTCAGTCAGTCCAATGTGTTTGTTTGTTTTTAACGATTTCATTTTTAACTGCAACGTACAGTTAAAACGATTATGGTAAAATATGCATTCATGTGATAAAAAATCTGCTTGTGTACATGCTTGGGTCACTCCTTAATCATAAACCATAATATATAGATTAGTACATCTCCCTTGGAAAGCATCATGAAGCATTGTAGTTATGGCAAATACTGTTTTCTTTGGACAAGCTAGCTTTTAAGGTTTACATATTAGTGTGGTCTGCCTTAATTCATTTTGTCACGTCTCTTGTTTTCCATTGATTGTGAATGGAATATCAATTTTGACAATGAAGAGCGGAAGAGACTACACAGAACGTAAAGGACTCATTAAAACCAACGTGGTATAGTGTATTCAAACAGGAGAGCTGTGCCCAGCGCCTATGAATAGAAGTGTCGATCCTAGATCAGCACTCTAAGATGCTTTAAGAATGCGGACCCAAATTACATTCCAGAAAGTATCATAACTCCTACAACGGCTCTACACACCGCGTTGTAGGACAATGGGTGAATATACAGACGTGTGAATATACTGTTCATTGTTCAGATTGTCCTGCTTAGATTAGTACATGATTTAACCACAATTGTTATCCTCTGTTCCAACATTTTAAAGGTTTAAACATCAAACATTACCACCGATGAACATTTATTTCACAATTTCTTTCCAAATCAGTAAATGGGATGAGGATCTAAAACTTACAGGAAACCTAAAATAAACCTAATTCCAACGATTTGTTATGATATGGTAACGTATGGAGTACAGAACATGTATCAGTCCAATCACACAGTGGTGTTATACGTTTGACTAACTTCTTATATTGAAGTGATCCCACCATATGTGGCATTGTACATTTGAGCGTTTCCTGTTGGCTAAGAGCTTATGAGGATATGCTCGCCAGAGGATGTACAGAAAGAAGGTTCTATTCAAAATGGTTAAACGGACCCCCTACTGTCCTGTGGAATAGATGTGAATGTCTATACACTATTGTGCCCCAATAAATTAGTTGTGACCTGATTCAAAACAAACCCTGCATCTAGTGATTTATTTGCATTAGTCACTGCATTGGTTTGGAGACAATTACTAACCCATTCTTCAACATGGCATTAAGGGAGTACATCTTGCCACCAAAACACCAACACAGTTCTGGAAAAGTAACTTTAGTTATGAATGAATGATTTTAAAATACTAACAATATATAAAAATAAATGATACAAATATATATACTGAACAAAAATATAAAAACAGCGTTCAACAATTTCAAAGATTTTACTGAGTTACAGTTCATAAGGAAATCAGTCAATTTAAATGATTTCATCTGGCCCTAATCTATGGATTTTAGTGTCCTTTCCTTGGCCCCAGCACAAGGTGCACCAGTGTAATGATTATGCTGTTTAATTAGCTTCTTGACATGCCACACCTGTCAGGTGGATGGAAACAAATTTGAGTGGGCTGAGATTATAATAATATTTCATATCTCATTATGACTGCAAGAAAAACATTTATAGCATGTTTTTTTTCTAGTTTATCTACGTCTTAATTTCTCCTACTTCCTCTCTCACTACCCTCATAAGTTTATTTTCGTGGTCTTACGCATCAAAGCCATTTGCAGTACGAAAGAACACCAACTGTTTTCGAAGTGCTTGCTTTGCAGGTCGGCTAACCTATTATTAACCAATGAACAGATGACGCCTGATGCAGGAATAACACTTTGGAAAGCTTTTTCTGAACCATTGTCTTGTTCGCGCATACAGATAGTGATCAAACAAAAAACAGTCTTCTGGAAGGGGAATCACCAACATACTTAAGTGTGGTCTAAAGCAACCTAAATCATCTCTTACTCCAAGGTAAGAATTCATCAGTGTACTTCGTCACAGTGACACACCCAATTACACGAAAGCCACCAAAGTTTGGAGTAACCTTTTGACCTGTGTGTCGAACCAAATACTGTGTAATCTACTGTTCACCATCCCTCTTCTTCCCTGACCCTTTCCCTGATGTAAACTAATAGAAATATAAGTACAGTACAATTTTTTTAGGGGAAAATTTATTAAGCTTTTTAAAGCTTTATATCCTACATGCAACCGCAAAATGTTTTGTCTAATCCTGACTATTCTTCTATTCCATAAAAGATGAGATATATCTTTTCAAAACTTCCTAGAAACTGTAAAGCTAAATATGTTACTAGTATCCTAAAGTTAACAATCTAATAAAATAGATGTATCTAAAAGAGACTATGCTGCAAAACAGTGCTTTAGCTATTTCAGTCCCTGAGAAACTGTGTATTGGCACATGCAGTTTGTGTAAGATGGACATATGTGGAACCCGCTTTATCTCCTGATGCAGACACACATAGTACCAGTCAAAAGTTTGGACACACCTAATCATTCAAGGGTTTTTATGGTTACTGTTTACATTTTAAGAGTAATAGAGAAGACATCAAAATTATGAAATAACATATCATGATCATAATCATGTAGTAACCAAAGTGTTAAACAAATCCAAATATATTTTATTTTCTTTAAAGTAGCCTCCCTTTGCCTTTATGACAGCTTTGCACAGTCTTGAAGGAGTTCCCACATATGCTGAGCACTTGTTGGCTGCTTTTCCTTCACTCTGCGGTCCAACTCATCCCAACCCATCTCAATTCTGTCGAGGCCAGGTCAACTAATGCAGCACTCCATCACTCTCCTTCTTGGTCAAATAGCCCATTGTCCTGTTGAAAAACAAATGATAGTCCCACTAAGCGCAAACCAGATGAGATGGCTGCAGAATGCTGTGGTAGCCATGCTGGTTTAGTGTGCCTTGAGTTCTAAATAAATCAGTGTCACCAGCAAAGCGCCATCACTCCTCCTCCATGCTTCACGATCGGAACCACGCGTGGAGATCATCCATTCACCTACTCTGCGTTTCACAAAGACACGGTGGTTGGAACCCAAAAAAAGGACAGATTTCCACCAGTCTAATGTCCATTGCTCGTGTTTCTTGGCCTAAGCAAGTTTCTTCTTCTTCTTGGTGTCCTTTAGTGATTTATTTGCAGCAATTCAACCATGAAGGCCTGATTTCACGCATTCTCCTCTGAACAGTTGATATTGAGATGTCTTTTAACCCAAAATATAAGCTCCTTTTAGTCCAATGTTTGTTAACAAAGTACTTTCATATTCACCTTTATTTAACCAGGTAGGCCAGTTGAGAGCAAGTTCTCATTTACAACTGCAACCTGGCCAAGATAAAGCAAAGCAGTGCAACAAAAACAACACAGGGATAAATAAACGTACAGACTATAACACAAAATAAAAGTATATATAGTGTGTGCAAATCTATATACAATGTAAACTAACTATTTAGCCAAAATAAATTAAATGTAAACTATAATTTTATCATGCATGCTTTATCATTGCATTCATAGCTCTGTATATGAATTTGGGAGTGGTTACATTTTTCCAGCCCCATCCCTCAGCTGGTTACCGAATCAGTGGCGGGGACTCCGCTTTGTTATTGTTTCAACTACTGATTTACCCCTGTAATGATCAGCTTCTGCCAGGCTGAGTCTAGTGAATTAGCCCCCTCTATTGGCACTTTTACATATTTACAGCAAAAAGCAGGCATTAGTGTATTGCTTTGGAAATGCATTAACTCAGGTATTCCTAAACTGGGGTACAGACCATGACGACAGGTGTATGCCAAATACAAATGTGATTGACATTTAAAAAATGGGGCTAAACATTTGGGTGAGGTTTTTTTCTTGCCTGAGTAGCCTCGTTTCACTGACAAAGTTAAATTTTATTTATCTAGTGTTCAGTAAAATAACACAATGTCAAATACAGGTAGCCTCGTCAAATAATTAACATCCAATCACATTAACCATTACTCTCTCGCATGAATTCCACTAACGGTCTGTATGTAGCCAAACGTAGCTGCTGCTCATGTTGGTATCTGTACTGATGGCGCAAAAGCTATGACAGGGAGACATAGTGGAGAGATAAGGCGCATGCAAGCAGTTGCTCCCGACGCCACTTGGGTAGATTGCAGCATCCACCGAGAGGCACTTGCTGCCAAGGAAATGTCTGACAGCTTGAAAGATGTTTTGGACACTACAGTGAAAATGGTTAACTTTGTTAAAGCAAGGCCCCTGAAATCTCGTATTTTCTGCACTATGCAATGATCTGGGCAGCGACCATGTAACGCTTTTACAATATACAGAAGTGCGCTGGTTATCAAGGGACAAAGTATTGACACGTTTTTTAAAAATTGAGAGACAAGCTTAAAGTTTTCTTTACTGACCATAATTTTCACTTGTCTGACCGCTTGCATAATGACGAGTTTCTCACACTACTGGCCTATCTGGGTGATGTTTTTTCTCGCCTGAATGATCAGTATCTAGGATTACAGGGACTCTCCACAACTATATTCAACGTACGGGACTAAATTGAGGCTATGATTAAGAAGTTGGAGCTCTTCTCTGTCTGCATTAACAAGGACAACACACTGGTCTTTGTATGATTATTTTTTTTTGTATGCAAATTAACTCGTTTAGAGACAATGTCAAATGTGATATATCGAAGCACCTGAGTGAGTTGAGTGCGCAATTATCAATCAACCAATCAAATGTATTTATAAAGCCCTTCTTTCATCAGCTGATGTCACAAAGTGCTGTACAGAAACCCAGCCTAAAACGCCAAACAATAAGCAATGCAGGTGTAGAAGCAAGGTGGCCAGGAAAAACTCCCTAGAAAGACCGGAACCTAGGAAGAAACCTAGAGAGGAACCAGGCTATGAGGGGTGGCCAGTCCTCTTCTGGCTGTGCCTGGTGGAGATTATAACAGAACATGGCCAAGATGTTCAAATGTTCATAGATGTCCAGCAGGGTCAGATAATAATAATCACAGTGGTTGTAGAGGGTGCAACAGGTCAGCACCTCAGAAGTAAATGACAGTTGGCTTTTCATAGCCGATCAATCAGAATATATCTACAGCTCCTGCTGTCTCTAGAGAGTTTAAAACGGCAGGTCTGGGACAAGGTAGCACGTCAGGTCAGGGTTCCATAGCCGCAGGCAGAATAGTTGAACTGGTGCAGCAGCACGACCAGGTGGACTGGGGACAGCAAGGAGTCATCAGGCCAGGTAGTCCTGAGGCATGGTCCTAGGGCTCAGGTCCTCCGAGAGAGAATTAGAGAGAGCATACTTAAATTCACACAGGACACCAGATAAGACAGGAGAAATACTCTAGATACAACAGACTGACCCTAGCCCCCCGACACAAACCATTGCAGCATAAATACTGGAGGCTGAGACAGGAGGGGTCGGGAGACACTGTGGCTCCGTCCGATGATACCCCTGGACAAGGCCAAACAGGCAGGATATTACCCCACCCACTTTTCCAAAGCACAGCCTCCACACCACTAAAGGGATATCTTTAACCACTAACTTACTATCCTGAGACAAGGACGAGTATAGCCCACGAAGATCTCCCCCAAGGCATGAACCCGAGGGGGGCGCCAATCTGGACAGGAAGATCACGTCAGTGATTCAACCCACTCAAGTGACGCACCCCTCCTAGGGCCATGATGGAAGAGCACCAGTAAGCCAGTGACTCAGCTCCCGTAATAAGGTTTGAGGCAGAGAATCCCAGTGGCGAGAGGGGATTACGCAAGTACTTTCCCGAAACTGATGACACAAACAACTGGAATCTTATCCCTTTCATGCCCTGCCTCCAGTCCACTTATCGATATCTGAACATCAAAATTGCAACAAGCGGTTCTGTGAAATTTTAATTTAATCAGAAGCCACTGCCAGATTTCTGAATTGGACTGTGCTGTTAAGACACTGATGCCCTTTGCAACCACGTACCTACAGTGCCTTGCAAAAGTATTCGGCCCCATTGAACTTTGCGACCTTTTGCCACATTTCAGGCTTCAAACATTAAGATATAAAACTGTATTTTTTTGTGAAGAATCAACAACAAGTGGGACACAATCATGAAGTGGAACGACATTTATTGGATATTTCAAACTTTTTTAACAAATCAAAAACTGAAAAATTGGGCGTGCAAAATTATTCAGCCCCCTTAAGTTAATACTTTGTAGCGCCACCTTTTGCTGCGATTACAGCTGTAAGTCGCTTGGGGTATGTCTCTATCAGTTTTGCACATCGAGAGACTGACCCACATACCCTCTACTAACCCGCTGCTCATCAGGACTCTGATTAGCTGAAATCAGGTGTGTAAGTTAGAGCAGGGTGGGAGCACAAACCTGCACACCCAGTGACTTTCCAGGAGGAGAGACCACTAGGCCAGTCCACCCCTGCTCTAAATGATACATGACTTGTATACGATGCGTAAGTATGACATCTCTAGCACTGCCACAGGGGTGCTATTCTGTCTAAAGACCTGCAAATAGGACAGAGGTCACAAATCTACAGATTAGAAGGAGAAAACCAGTCCGAGTAACACCGGAGTCATTCTCCCCTGAGATGAGACTGGATGGGAAGTGTAAGCAGAACTGCCAACGCTAGGTCTAGGCATTATCCCACAAGAAAGATTCTATTTCAGGAAGAGTTAGACAATGAATCACAGTCCGTTGTTCCCCATTATGATCTCAACAGTTCCATTATGGGTCAGAATGTATTCTGTGGTCACAGCCAGCCAGCTAGTCAGTCACAGATGGTGTGTGTTTCCATGGCAGCTGGCCCTAACCTTTGATTTGCTGTGGCGGATGAGAGCTGAGAGCAGTCTGTTGGACTCTCCCATGACTCCTGCATGGTCCTTGGCCTCACACCACTCTACCAGACGCTCCACAAGCTTGGAATTGGTCCCCAGCTGGTCTGCCGCATCCGCTGGGGAGAAAACAATAGTTAACACTATTTTACATCCCCATTAACACTGGTAGCTCTCTGGTATATAGACTGAAATGACTCGACATAAAAACTGGTAACTTCTTGTTGAAATTATTTTTAAATGGGTCAATTCTTGGTAACAATGAGTACTTTCTAGTATTTGTTATAATGAATCTCTGAACTCCAAGAAGGAAGAGATAAAAAATCTGTATTGTAACACCATACAGGTATTAATGTCCTATCACCTTGAATTGCCTGCTATTCTAACACCCTGTCAACATCGCACTGTGACACTCCGGTCCATAGCGACTCAAAGATGGACTCCATCGATTATGAGCTGTGTGGAGCAGTGTGTCAAGAAGCAGTTTGGCTTGGCAGGGCCGTGTTTCGGAGGACGCATGGCTCTCGAAAATACTCTGCTGAATAAATAAAATCTTTGCACCTGGATTTGATACTGATCTATTTAAGGACAAATAGTGAGGTATGGAACAAATCAAGTTTAGAGCGTCATTAGGAAAGCATTCTCGCCTCCATTTCAGAAAAGGTTCCTTTAGATCTTTCTGCAAATTTAATGGGTTGAAACATTCACACGTGACTGATTCTGGTCAATTTACAGTGCCTTGCGAAAGTATTCGGCCCCCTTGAACTTTGCGACCTTTTGCCACATTTCAGGCTTCAAACATAAAGATATAAAACTGTATTTTTTGTGAAGAATCAACAACAAGTGGGACACAATCATGAAGTGGAATGACATTTATTGGATATTTCAAACTTTTTTAACAAATCAAAAACTGAAAAATTGGGCGTGCACAATGGGCGTGCACAAAATTGGGCGTGGTTTCAATGAACAAATGTTTTATATGTAAGATCGTTCATAATAATCAATCATTTTGCACTTTAATTATCTTATTATTTGTGCCCTGGTCCTATAAGAGTTCTTTGTCACTTCCCACGAGCTGACACTCATTTTTAGGCTTACAATAATGGCAAAAAACAACATTTGAGAGTGCGCTGACCCTGGTGCAAAAGGGGTTATGCAGCTGGAGGTTAAATGTTTGAAGGGGTACAGGACTATAAAAAGTTTGGGAACCGCTGCTAACTGATTGATTGAATAGTCTGTTCATAACATTTAATTTGGTTAGACTGCTTAAGGGTGGCGTACGCCGCCTGCCCAACTGTAAACTATTTAATATAGTTTAAAAAAAATGCATGTTCATTGAGCAGCTTTTGTTCTGAAGTAGTTATATATTGTGGAGCATTGTAAAACTTATACATTTAAAATAACAATCCAGGCATTGCATGTAAAGTTCTTGTTGACCCTAACTATAATGCCACAGTTTTTTATGATGGACAAACTATAAATAACTGCAACAAGCAACAATTTCAAAGATTTTACTGAGTTACAGTTCATCGAAGGAAATCAGTCAATTGAATAGAATTCATTAGGCCCTAATCTATGGATTTCCCATGACTGGGCAGGGGCCCACCCACTTGTGAGCCAGGTCCACCGACTGGGGAGCCAAGCCTAGCCAATCAGAATGAGTTTTTCTACAGACAGAAATAGCATTTCCCATCATCCTGGTATCAGATAAGATGATTACACATCGGCTCATCCCAGACACCTGTTTGAGAAGATTTTTTGATCAAAGGTTTGTATTTAGAGTTTTATGGTGGTGTGCAAACCAGCTCTTTAGGTGAATTACCTCAAAATCCTGTTTGTGTAGACATCCACTTTGTGTAGTGTCATATCCATTATGCATTACCAATTGTGCGCCGCCCTATAGGACTCCCAATCATGGCCGGTTGTGACACAGCCTGGAATCGTACCAGGGTCTGTAGTGACGCCTCAGCACTGAGATGCAGTGCCTTAGACCTCTGCGCCACTCGGGAGCCCAGCATTTATTTTGAAAGTTTACACAAACACTGGTATATTTAAAGCTATTGTGTAGGCTATAGTTAAAGAAATACGTTTTTAATAAAATACAAATATATGTTATTGGAATTACTCAGAGTCTGCAAAACCTAAATGGGTATCTTGTGTACTCTTTACATCAACCAAAGACTCTTTACATCAACCACTCCTATCACTGCAACGAAATACACGGTTTATGGGATAATCTCAGCTAAAGTGGGGTGGGAAATAGTCAGTACTGTCTCTACTAACCAAATATGGTTAGTTTTGGAGTGTGTCGTTCTCTGTCCCCTCTATAGCGCCCGATTTAGTGCTTGTTGAGGTTGGTTCAGTTTCAGTGCGATTATTAAAACAATTTTTTTAATGAAATGTATTATGAAATAATGACCTTACAATGATTTTGGGGCTTTTTATTGGAAATTCCAAAGCCAAAAATAGTGAACATTGAATTACCAAAACAATGAAAATGTTACATTGTCTCTGTCAGGTCCACATTGGATAGACATCAAAAGAAAAATAGGAAATTACTATGAAACAATAAAATATTTCAGTTGTGTATATTACTTTTTTATTTGATAACTATTATTTTTAATTCCTTAAAGGTTCACCCATTTTGAATGTTGTATTGTTTTTGTGCTTCTCTGAGTGATATTCTGTCAATTCCCTCTGTCATTTCATGTTTTCCTGTGTATCTGAGTTATTGGCATTAAAGCAGGCAGAAATCCGTCCGTTATGACATAGCACCGTGATAAACTCGCTCTCACCACACTGGAAGTTAATAGGAATACGACTTTTAGATCGTGAAAACGTCTATCATACATGTCAGATTTGAATACTGGCCGATGTCATAAATCGTGAGGATGTCTTCTCTCGAATGAGCCATTGATAATTTGCGATATTCCTACCTTGATAAATGTTTCATTTAACGGAGGGTCTAGCACATTTTTACTATTTCCCTGCCTCTTTAGTCCAGGGTGCATTGCATGGTGCCATTGCTCGAGACATTATAAAAGGAGATAGGAATTCAAAGAATGAAGGAACATATAACGCCCTCATTGCACAAAATGATTGCTAATGTTGGGTTTTTGAGTTTGTGCCCAATAGACTCCCATACACTCCTTGAAGGAGAGCTCTCCTGGTCCCAGAATCGCCCAGAATGCACTGCATGGCCCATTGACGAAGCATGGGAAACATTACCCATCTCCTCAACCGTTAAGAATGTTAGACTCGGTGAGGTTCATCGATCTGCGGGTTGAACATGGTGAGATTGCAGACTCCTAAATTGATAGTGCAGTTTGTTTAAGCGATTTTACAGCTAACTAACTATGTTACATGCTGATATTGCCTTTGGTATTATTGTGTTTCGCTACGTTTGCTAGCTTGCCGACCAGTCCTTAGAGAGAACATTGCATTGTGGACTTTGTAGTGGACTTTGGAGTCGACTGGAGCTGCAACAGATTTCCACAAGGATTTTCCATGTTGCTACCAACCTTAAAACGCCAAAATGAAACATTTGTTCACAAAAAATATTGTTTTCACATATTAGTGCTATTTAACACAGTAAATTAAAGGAATGAGTGGTTTTGGGTGGATTTTTCCTTTAAAGTAATCATCTCTGCCCAGGTAGTAGCAGTAACCCAATGTGCTCCCCATACTATACTTACTGTCCTTAGTCATCCTATCCTTAGCTAGCCTGCCTAAGTATGCTGCACAGCTGTCTGACAAAATCATTTGACTAGTTCTTCAAAGTAGATGTTCATGAACTGTCTCTGTCTATCTCGCCCTTGTGTTGTGTACATTCCTCTCTCATGTGGTCTGTGTGTATCTAACCTAAGGTACAGGCTTAAAAGTGTAGGCCTTTCCATCCAGAGATCTGTATATAATGACGAGGTGCTCATGTCTATGCCCTAACAATGGGAGTTGTTGTCCCAACGGTGGGAAGGCAGGCAGGCGACAAGCTTAAATCCAAAATAGGCCCACAGAAACACATTGGGTTTATTTTGGACAGATTTTGGCGAGCGTGAAACCTCTCGCATCGCCTCTTCCTCTCTGAGCCGGAACAAACTGGTGCAATGGATTATGCTCATTGTAATTAATTATAAAAAAAAAATGCGCTGAACTAGGTTGAATATTTGCTTAATGAAAATTACAACTCCCTTCAGCCCAGTGTTCCTCAAAGTTCTTGATTTTATTTCTCTATAAAGAAACAGCTAGTAGAGACCCTACTGAGTATTTCCCAACCTACTTTAGCTGAGACAGGTAGAAAACATATCTCCCTACAAGCCAATATGTATCCCATGTACAGTCTATTACAGTGTATTGCATTGGGGGCTATGGAGGGGGTGGAGTGAAAAGCCAGCAGAAGGCCGTGCGACACAGTCCCTCTCCAAAGCTAACCATACTTGGTTAGTAGAGACCCTACTGATTATTTTCCACCGGACTTTAGCTGAGATAGATACAAAAGTTCTCTCTACAGCCCAACATTCAAATGAAATGTTATTAGTCACATGCGCCGAATACAACACCTTACAGTGAAATGCTTACTTACGAGCCCCTAACCAACAATGCAGTTAAAAAAAATATAGATAAGGATAAGAAATAACAGTAACAAGTAATTAAAGAGCAGCAGTAAAAATAACAATTGCGAGACTATATACAGGGGGGGGGGTGGGTACCTGTACAGAGTCGTTTTCACTATTCCTGACATTTAATCCTAGTAAAAATTCCCTGTCTTAGGTCAGTTAGGATCACCACTTTATTTTAAGAATGTGTAATGTCAGAATAATAGTAGAGAGAATGATTTATTTCAGCTTTTATTTATTTCATCACATTCCCAGTGGGTCAGAAGTTTACATACACTCAATTAGTATTTGGTAGCATTGCCTTTAAATTGTTTAACTTGGGTCAAACATTTTGGGTAGCCTTCCACAAGCTTCCCACAATAAGTTGGGTGAATTTTGGCCCATTCCTCCTGACAAAGCTGGTGTAACTGAGTCAGGTTTGTAGGCCTCATTGCTCGCACACACTACCAGTTCTGCCCACAAATGTTCTATGGGATTGAGGTCAGGGCTTTGTGATGGCCACTCCAATACCTTGACTTTGCAGTCCTTTGCCACAACTTTGGAAGTATGCTTGGGGTCATTGTCCATTTGGAAGACCCATTTGCGACCAAGCTTTAACTTCCTGACTGAAGTCTTGAGATGATATTTCAATATATCCACATAATTTTCCCTTCTCATGATGCCATCTATTTTGTGAAGCGCACCAGTCCCTCCTGCAGCAAAGCACCCCCACAACATGATGCTGCCACCCTCGTGCTTCACGGTTGGGATGGTGTTCTTTTTCGGCTTGCAAGCATCCCCCTTTTCCTCCATATATAACAATGGTCATTATGGCCAAAGAGTTCCATTTTTGTTTCATCAGACCAGAGGACATTTCTCCGAAAGTACAATCTTTGTCCCCATGTACAGTTGCAAACCGTAGTCTGGCTTTTGTATGGCGGTTGTAGCGCAGTGGCTTCTTCCTTGCTGAGCGGCATTTCAGGTCATGTCGACATAGGACTCCAGCATCTTCACAAGGTTCTTTGCTGTTGTTCTGGGATTGATTTGCACTTTTCGCACCAAAGAACGCGTCTCCTTCCTGAGCGGTATGACGGCTGCTTGGTCCCATGGAGTTTATACTTGTGTACTATTGTTTGTACAGATGAACGCGGTACCTTCAGGCATTTGGAAATTCTTCCCAAGAATGAACCAGACTTGTGGAGGTCTACAATATTTTTTCTGATGTCTTGGCAGATTTATTTTTATTTTCCCATGATGTCAAACAAAGAGGTGCTGAGTTTAAAGTTAGGCCTTGAAATACATCCATAGGTACACCTCCAATTGACTCAAATGATGTCAATTAGCCTATCAGAAGCATCCAAAGCCATGACATTTTCTGGAATTTTCCAAGCTGTTTAAAGGCACAGTCAACTTAGTGTATTTAAACTTCTGACCCACTGCAATTGTGATACAGTGAATTATAAGTGAAATAATCTTTGTGTAAACAATTGTTGGAAAAATGACTTGTCATTGTAACGGGTGTCGTCGTCAGATGAGGAAAAATCGGACCAAAGCACAGTGTGGTAAGTGTTTATGACTTTTATTGAACTGAACACTGAACAAAATAACAGTGTGCAGAAAACAACTACCCACAAAACATAGGTGGGAAAAAGCTACCTAAGTATGGTTCCCAATCAGAGACAACGATAGTCAGCTGTCCCTGATTGAGAACCATACCCAGCCAAAACAAAGAAATACTCAACATAGAAAAAATAATATAGAATGCCCACCCAAATCACACCCTGACCAAACCAAAATAGAGACATAAAAAGCTCTCTAAGGTCAGGGCGTGACAGTCATGCACAAAGTAGATGTCCTAACCAACTTTCCAAAACTATAGTTTGTTAACAAGAAATTTGTGGAGTGGTTGAAAAATGAGTTTTAATGACTCCAACCTAAGTGTATGTAAACTTCTGACTTCAACCTTACATGTAGGTAGAGTTATTAAAGTGACAATGCATAGATGATAACAGCGGTGTAAAAGAGGGGGAGAGGGTAGCCATTTGAGTAGGTGTTCAGGAGTCTTATGGCTTGGGGGTAAAAGCTGTTTAGAAGCCTCTTAGGCCTAGACTTAGCGCTCTGATACCGCTTTCCATGTGGTAGCAGAGAGAAGAATCTGTGACCTCTGACACTGCCTGGTATTGAGGTTCTGGATGGCAGGAAGCTTGGCCCCAGTGATGTACTGGGCCATTCGCACTATCTTCTGTAGTGCCTTGTGGTCGGAGGCCGAGCAGTTGCCATACCAGGCATTGATGTAACCAGTCAGGATGCTCTCGATGGTGCTGCTGTAGAACCTTTTGAGGATCTGAGGACCCATGCCAAATATTTTCAGTCTCCTGAGGGGCAATAGGTTTGGTCGTTCCCTCTTCACGACTGCCTTGGTGTGCTTGGACCATGTTAGTTTGTTGGGGATGTGGACACCAAGGAACTTGAAGCTCTCAACCTGCTCCACTGCAGCCCCATTGATGAGAATGGGGGCGTGCTCGTTCCTCTTATTCCTGTAGTCCATAATCATCTCCTTTGTCTTGATCACGTTGAGGAAGAGGTTGTTTTCCTGGCACCACACGACCATGGTCTCTGACCTCCTTATAGGCTGTCTCGTCATTGTCGGGGATCAGGGCTACCACTGTTGTGTCATCGCCAAACTTAATGATGGTGTTGGAGTCGTGCCTGGCCCTGCAGTCATCAGTGAACAGGAAGTACAGGAGGGGACTGAGCACGCACCCCTGAGGGGCCCCTGTGTTGAGGATCAGAGTGGCGGACGTGTTGTTACCTACCCATACCAGTGTCAACATTGTATTTTTTCATTATTGGTCATAAAAAACGTTTTTAAAACCGTCTTTGATTTGGTTTCATAAATTACTTATTGCATTTTCTTGTTGGCACAATAAAAGTGGCCATTGATTAAAATTCAACACTGTTATCCACCTAATTTTCGAATGTTGCTATGGGTATTGCCAAACAATCGACTTCTGCTTTACTGCCCTACTGCAGCGCGCCTGAGTACATTATTTGAAGGTGTCAATTTATAGAGTATAAAAGTCAAGTTAACAAGTGTATGTGTAATTTTATATTTATTTCATTCAGGTTTGCTAACGTTAGCTAGACATACTAGTAGACTATTTCTGTTGTGATAATAATGTTAGTTATGTTGTCAGTTAATGGCCATCCACCAAGCCAATAACTATAAAACGTTGGTGAGCAGCCACGCTAGAGGACACTAACAGTTTATAGTTCAGCAGTCCTACACCTGTCAACGCATCCTACTGCACGCTGCCTATTAGAAAAGTTGTAACAAGACTATTCATGAGGTCTCTCACGCACAGATACTGGTTCAGATCATTCAGTGCTATCAGCATGCGTTCATTGTCAAAAGGACAACGGCAAACTTAAGTCACATGTAGGTGTAACAGTATTGCTTCCGTTCCTCACCCCTACCTGGGCTCGAACCAGGGATCATCTGCACTCACAGACAACAGCCACCCTCGAAGCATCGTTACCCATCGCTCCACAAAAGCCGAGGTCCTTGCAGAGCAAGGGGAACAACTACTTCAAGATCTCAGAGCGAGTGATGTCACCGATTGAAACGCTATAAGCGCGCACCCCGCTAACTAGCTAGCCATTTCACATCGGTTACATAGGCCTAATGAAAATATTAAAGTAACTTGTATTTAAATGTAACAATTCAACAACAAACACTGTTTAGCTTGCGCACATATTATAGCATGTCATTGTCTCCTTGCTCAAGTGGTTTGCAAGTGATTTCCATTTTTCTAATGGTTGTCAATTCCTTTGTGTCTTCTTTTTCACTGTGCTCATCTCTCTGTCTATCCTCTGCAACTATTTGCAATGCATCAGTGCCGCAATGTTATCATAACCGGCCAAAAGTGATCACACCAACGCACTTTGTCTCCTCAACATTCCCTGACATGCATGTTCTATGCTGTGGGCCTGTTCTACATTCAGCAAGAGCAAGCCTGCTCCTTTCCCCAGAATAGGCTATAAAAAATAAATGCCCTATAGCTTTAATTATAGCTTTTCCTGTATTTCACGAGAAGAGTAATGGCCTATTGCAGAGAGGCTTGCATAGCCTATAGCCCAGGGGTAAGGCAACCCAGGGTCTTTCCCTAACTAGGCACCACACCTGAGCAAATTGATCAGTTCAATGATTGCCAAAATTCAACACACCTGGTCATGCATGGTCGGTTAAATCAACCAACATGAAGTTGAAGGTTACCCATCCCTGCTATAGCGTGTTGTCCACGGAACAGCTGGAGGAGAGGCTAGTGAGGTGAAGTAAGATGCTAGGTATTAGGCCATTCATTATCTACAATTTTATTTATTTAATTTTATTATGAAATGACAGATCTGTAGTGCATTCCAGCAGGCTGCAATCTATGGTCCCAGGACACGCAAAACGCCACAATTGATTAGGCCTGTTTTTAGACGTTCATTTTTATCCTTGGGCTACAACAAGTACAATGAGGAATTTATTTTTTATCAAGTGAGTACACAATTATTGTCCATAGGCCAATAATAGGCCATAAACTGCGGTGATGTAGGCTAATTTGAGTAACCTCTTAAACGTCCTATTTTGTTTCATTATGAAATAACTTTCCAACTCCCCGCCCGTTCCTAATGCTGTAGTGTAGCCTATTTCACGTTCAACAAGCGAGAGCGAGCGTGCATCTCGTCCAATAGGCTATTAGTATGCTAAGGCAAATCAATCGAAATAAGTGTCCAACAAGCTTTTGTAGTCTGGCTTTTCCTGGGACTCCACAAGATTTGCGGAGAGGCAGGTGACTAATTGCATAACAGAACAAAGACAGACAGGCAGGTATAGCCTAAATTAGAAGCGTATGCATATTAGCCCATAATTCATAAACTCAATGTTAGGCTTAATGCTGCATTGAAGTCATATTTACGGCGAGGGGAAAAAAGTGGATCAGATAATGAAATCATAGGAAACCTAGCCTACACTATGGGCACCCCCGAAACTGCGCTGAGTGCACTGCTCCCTCCCAGACCCTGGGTACCAGCTCGAAAATCGGCCATATTGTTAAAAAATGTGAAGGACGAGGAATGCATCCTGCCTAGGCTACAACAACACAATGTAATGAAGAACGTTATTGTTGTTTTTAAGTGCGTACAAAACTCTAGTCTAGGGTGTAAATTGCATTGAATAGCCTATGGCCTATATCATTTGAATAACCGCTCAAAAGCCTGGCGTTTTGAATGCATAAACGGCACATAGCCTGCCTGATTGGGCAACCATTTGGATCAGTTATGGGTTTGTTCATTGTAGTTTAGCCTACAACGTCCAGGCACATTAGCAGACCAGTAATATCTGGTGCATTTTTTTCAGGATATTTGGCTAACAGAAGCATGCTAATGCAGGGATTTCTAATGGCATACATATTAATTATGATAATGCGCGAGTGCGGAGGAAGTTGTATCCATAGTTTCCGCGTTTTGCTTTCGGGTTTTAAAAGCGTTAGAAAATTAGAGGTGCGTTCGTAAATTCCCTCAGGAGAGCCCTCAGTGTGCTCTGGGCGTTCGTAAATTCAGAGTTGTCAGATTGTCCGTTCGTTAATTCAAAGCGTTTCGCTTTCTGAGCGTTCAGAGCGAACAACGGCAGTCAAGCACCCAAGCTAACTGGCTAAAGTTAGCTAGCTTGCTAGCTACTTCCAGACATAAATGAGAGAACACCTCACTGACCATTTTTGTCACCCTAGCAGAGCTGGTTAGGCTGTTTTCATGATATCCAGAGCATTGGTGACTGTAACTGTGCTCCTGGCAACAATTTAATGGCATGTTTACTGACACCGGCCATATTCAACGTCCATAAATTCATCAGTTATTCTACGCTTTGGCACACTCAGACGAGAGCGCTCTAAAATCGGAGTAGATAGCCAGAGTGAATTTACGAACACGCCCTAGGCGGATACCATGGTATTGTTGAATACTCATTTCTGATTGCCTTGAAGGGCATTCTAGACATGCATTATTTCCTTATTTTTTTTTTATTTAACTAGGCAATTCAGTTAAAGAACACATTCTTATTTACAATGACGGCCTACCAAAAGGCCTCCTGCGGGGACGAGGGCAGTGATTCCAAATACATTAAATAAAGATATAGGAGAAAACACACATCCCGGCAAGCGAGACAACACTACATAAAGAGAGACCTAAGACGACAGCACAGCATGGTAGCAACACAACACAAAACAGGGTACAAACATTATTCGGCACAGACAGCAGCACAAAGGGCTTGAGTGTAGAGACAACAAACAATACATCACGCAAAGCGGCCACAACTGTCAGTAAGAGTGTACATGATTGAGTCTTTGAATGAATAGATTGAGATAAAACTGTCCAGTTTGTAGTTGCAGCTCGTTCCAGTCGCTAGCTGCCCGAACTGAAAAGAGGAGCGACCCAGGGATGTGTGTGCTTTGGGGACCTTTAACAGAATGTGACTGGCAGAACGGGTGTTGTATGTGGAGGATGAGGGCTGCAGTAGATATCTCAGATAGGGGGGAGTGAGGTCTAAAATAAATGTATAACTAAGCATCAACCAGTGGGTTTTGCGACGGGTATACAGAGATGACCAGTATATAGTGTAGTGATGTGTCCTATAAGGAGCGTTGGTGGCAAATATGATGGCCGAATTGTAAAGAACATCTAGCCGCTCGAGAGCACCGATCTATAAATCTAGCACGGGTAGGATGGTCATCTGAATCAGGGTTGGTTTGGCAACTGGGGTGAACGAGGAGCGATTACAAAAAAGCACTGTATATTTGCATGATAGAATTCAATGGCTATAGTTTTTTACAAGTTTTGTTTGAGCTCATTCTGAAATAAAAAGTCTAATTGAAAACAGTATTGCTATTGTTGAATTCGATTTTCATATTCTGATGTTTTTGTTAGCCAAACTAGCTAAATGTGTTTGTGTGGTTACTACTGTAGCCTAAATTTGCTAGCCACTTCAGGGGTTGTTGAACACATTTCTAGTGGCAAATGTATAGATATGGTATTAACGAGATAATCAACGAGGGGCTCTATGCAATCTCTGGAAAATAATGCAACTTTGTGGAAGGTAAATTCCAGTCTGCTTGCGCGTTCGAACACACATTCTACATAGTTCATTATTTTCCATAGAACGCATAGCCTTTTCTTGAGTATCCTTTATACATCATTTTAAGGAGTTATTGTCATTGCAATGCTTTGAAATGCGGGCTTTTATTTTGAAGGTTTCCTCATTATCATACGAACGTGACCTCGTTTGTGCTGCGGGCAGAATACTAGTCAGTTCTAAATGCAAACCCTAGTAGGTTGACGTTTGTTGCTCTTTCCTGTGTTGGATTGTGCATTGTTCTACTTTTGTCATTGTGACATCCGTATCAAGGGATAGGCTACATTATGTTTATTTTATTTGGATGATTCGAGCAGGCAGCAAGTTGCAAGAACTGGATCGCTGAACCTGCCACTTGCAAGCCCATGATCCCGTTGATTTATCCGCGTATGAAGCGTACTGTATGTTGATGAAATTCAAGCATGTCAGGAAAACAATTTAAAGGTCATGAGGTCAGTTGCTGCATCAAATATTTTATTTTTGGATTTAACATAATATTTTGGGTAAGTGTTTTCTTATTTTTGCTATATTTGTCTCATTGTTTTTCATTGGGAGATCTTCAATCCATGTTGTTAAATTAAACAGTAGGCCCATCTAGAGGAGATGGCTTCATAAATGAAATGATAATTTGTCATTTGTTCATGCTTATTTTACGACCAATCCCTCACAAGCTAGCTAGGTCTATAATAATAGCCGATGAAAAACATTAAAATGTGATCGTTCGACATGTGAATAGCAGCAAAACCTTTTGTTTGTGTTGATATGCATTACAAGCGCTTTTTAATCTAGTTTATTTAGATTTGTTGACATACACAATAGCCTTCACATACTGTATGCTGCTACCCTGAGCACTTTTTCATTTAAAGTCGCCTACACTCCAGTGTCCCCGGTAATCCGCTTTCTGTCCTTGTTTGTCGTGACGTTCGTGACACGTGAGAAGCTTATTGTCCTCACATGCAAATGTATGAATAAACATGAATATGCAATATATCATCATCAGACAACATTATGTCGCATTCAATTCCCACTGCGTAAGAAAGTACACTAGGCCTGATTTGAATGTTCTTCCCGAGCAGTGGCGACCTGTCATTCATGGCAGGTGCAGAGCCCCACATTTTGTTGTTGTTGCCTGTTTTGCATGTTATTTTGGCATTAATACCTGTCACACATCCGTTTGCAAACAATGTACAAAAAAACGAGTTAATAAAGCTTCCATACAAATATGGATCTTCTCTTCTTTGCTTTCTTGAGTAAGGCAGCTCCAAAATGCAGGTGTTTCAGCCACATTTTATGCAGTGATAGCTCGCTGTAGCTTATGCTTTCAGTACTAGATTCATTCTCTGATCCTTTGATTGGGGTGGACAACATGCCAGTTCATGTTGCAAGAGCTCTGATAGGTTGGAGGACGTCCTCCAGAAGTTGTTATAATTACTGTGTAAGTCTATGGAAGGGGGTGAGAACCAAGAGCCTCCTAGGATTTGTATTGAAGTCAATGTACCAAGAGTAGGATGGAAGCTAGATGTCCTCTAGCTACACCCTGGTACTACCCTACAGAGTGCTGTTGAGGCTACTGTAGGCCTTCATTACAAAACAGTGTGTTTTAATCAATTATTTGGTGAAATGTGAATATATTTAGAATAGTTTTTTATCTAAAAATTATAACTTTTTAAATGTAATAATGTTTAAAAAACGTTTACTGAGGAGGATGGTCCTCCTCTGAAGAGCCTCCACTGGTGTCGAGGAAATCATGCGTGTCGTAGAAAAACAGAATTAAAAAGGAATTAGTGCAGGTGCAAAAATAAGTGAACCCCAAGTTGCATTGGTTAAATCAAGTAGGTAAGTATAATCAGGTGGGTAAATAATTGGGTACAAAATGAACCAATCAAAAGGAGAGATTGTTAGGAAAGAGTTTGGGTGGGACTCTGATAAATAGAGATAAGAAACGTGGTCAGTTTGGTGTTACCCATCCAGGTGAATACAAACCACACCATGCCGAGAGGAAAGGAGATCTCAGAGGACATCAGTCTGGGGAAGGCTATACAATCATCTCAAATATATTTGAGCTCCATCAGTCCACTGTGGGGCAAATAATTTACAAATAGAGAACATTTAATATGACAGCAACTCGGCCTAGAAGTGGACGCCCTTCCAAAATATCCCCAAGAGCCACAAGAACAATAGTAAATCAGGTAAAAGCCAACCCCAAACATAACATCTAGAGATTTGCAGACCTCCCTAGCTGCATTTCAGGTAACTGTGTGTGCTTCAACAATAAGAACACTGAATCGAAATGCCATTAATGAGAGGATTGCTAGGAAGAAGCCTCTGCTGTCAAAAATAACCAAACTGCCCTTCTTAACTTTGCCAGAGACCACCTTATCCCAACAGTAAAGCATGGTGGTGGGAATGTCAAGATCTGGAGCTGCTTTTCCTCCTCTGGACCTGGATGACTCCACATCATTAAAGGGAACCATGAATTCTGAGGTATACCAGGAGATTCTTGAACAGAATGTCAGGCCATCAGTAAAGGAGCTAAAGCTGGGCCGAAAATTGATCTTCCAACAAGACAATGACCCAAAGTATTGAAGCAAATCTACCAAAGAATGGCTCAGGAGAAGGACGATTTGTGTTTTGGGTTGGCCAAGTCAAAGTCCTGACCTAAATCCAGTCTAGATGCTGTGGCAGGACCTGAAGCGGGCAGTTCATGCCAGACACCCCTCAAACTTCACACAATTGGCTGAGTTCTGTAAGGAGGAGTGGGCAAAAATCCCTCAAAACAGATGTCAGAGACTGAATAATGGCTATAGGAGACGTTTACTCCAAGTTATCACTGCTAATCTAGGTGTCACAAGCTATTGACTGAAGGGGTTCACATATTTTTGCACACATCAAATCTGAGTTTCTGTTAAATAAACCACTTTTGTTAAATAAACAATGAAAATATATACATTTTTTGTTTCTGTCATTAAAGAATTTTATGTTTATTTTAATATTTTATAGCAAAATAATTACCAGCCCTGTAGGTTTCACATACTTTCAAGCAGCACTGTAAATTGTC
The DNA here is from genome assembly GCF_057628025.1 of Oncorhynchus mykiss. Lineage (NCBI taxonomy): Eukaryota > Metazoa > Chordata > Actinopteri > Salmoniformes > Salmonidae > Oncorhynchus > Oncorhynchus mykiss. Next base: position 44,741,309 of record NC_143042.1, on the reverse strand, counting down.
AGTAGAAACCACATTTGTTTAAGCAAGTCAGCCACATCAGCTTTTTTTTTTTAAAGGCAGTAGAGGCTGAATGAACTGTTTCACTGCCAGACAAGGCTCTGCTGATAGCCAGGTGTAGCGATGGTAAGGTGTTGGGACAGCTTTATGGACCTAACAGTTTGTTGGCACCATTTGTCACTGTTATAGTGCAATTCATTTATTGATTAGTGTTGTGTAGTGGCTTTGCTGGCATGCATCCTAATTATTATTTTTTTTGTTTGACCAACCAAGATTTACATGCTAAAATCGCCACTGATTCCAAGACAGTTTAGGTGTGTTAGTGTTCGGTGAACAATAATCTAATTGTGACTAGGCCAATTAGTGAATTGTCTCAAATCTACTGCGAAACTATAGCCTACCATTGATTGCTGCACTACGAGTACACACTGAAAAGGGAGGATAGCTTCTAAAGCTCCAACCATTATTTCAGGGACCATCTCAGACACAGGAAGAGCTCATTATAGAATACCCAGTAGCTGGAAAAATGTACTAAATAAACCTCTCAGATTCTATTGTTGGTGGAACATGTATTCTCATTTTGTTTCAACTTCTCTCTTAGAGAAATGCACAAGCCTGAGCTTAATAGTAATTTCTCATCTCCAGAGGGACAAAGACAATAACAATGTTGAAATATAATAACCGTATGGGCCGGATAATCTAATTTGGCTCTTCAACGTCTTTCCCTGAAGGATGGCCCTGTATGGTTTTGGACTGGGAATAGGAGACTAAAGATTTTCTCCGCTTGTCCCATTCGGATGATGTCACGTCAAGGTCATGTGACTCTCTCGGGTCTCATTCTGGCTCACAGGAGTTTGGCCGAATTGATACCGACAGGCCGGTTTCCTGGTCAATTCAATGCTAATGTAATCCCATTCAACGCCCTCCATCGCCTTTGTTTCCCTCAACCCCTCCACCCCTCCCATCCTCCTAAATTCTTTCCCATTCGCCATTGTCTGCTTTCAGTGCCGTTTGCCATGTCCGTGACCGTGAGAGCCAGTGTTGTACTGATTTGGCCATTAGTGAGGTCTTCAGTAAATGAGGCAGCAAGTGCCTGTTTAACCTTTCATGTTAGTGCACCTGCAATGTAGCCATGTCGCTGGCATGCTTAGGCCTATAAAATATGTGCCCTGGGATAAAATCAGTGCCCTGGGAACAGTGGGTTAACTGCCTTGCTCAGGGGCAGAACGACACATTTTTACCTTGTCAGCTCGGGGATTCGATCCAGCAATCTTTCAGTTACTGGCCTTACTGGCCCAACACTCTAACCACTAGGCTACCTGCCGCTCCAGGGTACCTGGGCATTGTGTAATACATACACTACCGTTCAGAAGTTTGCAGTCACTTAGAAATGTTCTTGTTTTAGAAAGAAAAGCTATTTTTTTTGTCCATTAAAATAACCTCAAATTGATCAGAAATACAGTGTAGACATTGTTAATGTTGTAAATGACTATTGTATCCCGGAGACGCCTCTTCACTGTTGACGTTGAGATTGGTGTTTTGCGGGTACTATTAACAACATTAACAATGTCTACACTGTATTTCTTATCAATTCGATGTTATTTTGATGGACAAAATGATGTGCTTTTCTTTCAAAAACAAGGACATTTCTAAGTGACCCCTGAGTCGACTAGGTGAAACATCTGTCTGTGCCCTTGAGCAAAGCTCCTGTAAGTCGCTCAGGATAAGAGCGTTTGCTAAATTACTAAAATGTAAAGGTTGTAAACTCACTGAATGCACTCAACCACTTTTTAACATGATCATTTATAACCCAAATCATTTTGTTCTTTCTGCCATTGGAAGTCAGTATTTGCATTATATAAAAGTTGTATCTACACTACATTCTATCAACATTAGAGAATGTTCTCACGGAGTTGTAATGAACTGAATGTCAGTGGATAAAGGAAGGCTTTGGACACAGCTATAGTAATAGAACCGTAGCCAGGAGACTGGTCCGCCTGGCACCAAAGTATGGAGGACCTCGCAGTGTCTGGTGAAGTTCGGGGTCACATGTTGCACAATTGGAGTCTTTACAAAACAAGAACCATTGAAACCAAAGGGTTAGGGTGTAATTTGTCACTGTCACGTCAGTAGATCTAGTTAAATCTGTATGGACACAGAGGAGTGTGGGGGAAATATGGCTATAGCTTTATACAGTATGATAATCCTCCTCGTCGCTTAAATCTATCCATGTGAGTTTAGACCGAGACCCCCGAGAGTGTTGAAATAATGCTGAAATTGACATTTATCCTCTGGCCCTTGGAGATATTCTCATTTTAATCCATTCTGATATAGTGTCTGACGGTTTTAGGATTTGTCTCGTTGTCAATCATCTCTGAAGCAATACTCTCAGTCCAACCAAGGAGTGTGAATCTGTGTAGGATAATGTATGTCTATCCCCCAAAAGCCACCCTATTCCTTACATATAGTGCACTACTTTTGACCAGAGGTCAATGGGCCCATGGTGAAAATTAGAGCACTCTATAGGGAATAGGGTGCCTTATACGGTGCCTTTTGGGACGTCTCTCTCTATGTATTGATTTGACACACATGCGTATTGGCGGACTTCTTTTCCCAATGTCTCTTCCATAGCTTAGTGCTTAGCTCTGTGCTCCCCAGCAGCCCAGTTAACTTCACCGGCACCCCCTCCACCAATCTAGACACTAGAGGCGTCACCATAGAAACAGCATGAGCTTGCACGCCGACATTTGGCTCCACTGCAATATTTATGTGAGCTGTGTAAAAGACCCTCCAGAAAATGTCCGGGACATCGTCAGGTCAAGTTACCTACATTTGAATGTGTATTGGTTTTTGGAAAAGCTATCAGGTCTGGCCACCCATTTTAATATTCAATGTCATCTCAGGGAATTAAAGTGACAGTATGCATTTTCCTGTGCCAACGTTGCCGTGTCTTGTTTTCAATGGCTGAAGGGAGAATTAATTATAGAGAGGGTTATAATTCACACACGTTTTACAAACAAATAACTAGTATTTATGTGTACTAGTCAAAGTAACCTTTAATCCATCTTTCAATGATGCAGATATCAAATATACCTTACCCTAACATGTTAGATGGTTTATTTTATTTAGGGTGTCTTCAATTATCATGGCTCTCTCTTCCCTCAACCAGGTTACCTTCAAAATGGTACCCAGTGGACCAGATCCACTTTCTCTTTTCTCTAGAGTATGGGGCTTCAAAACATACAGTAAACGAACCATATCTAGACTACGTGATCCACAGTGTTGATAAGGTGGGTCTGATACAGCATTGAACAACCTGAGATTTAACACCATTTAGTAAGTCATTCATCATGTATAGAGTGGCAGGTAGCCTAATGGTTAAGAACATTGGGCTAGTAACCGAAAGGTCACTGGTTTGAATCCGTAAGTGAAATCCGACTAAGTGAAAAATCTGCCGATGTGCCCTTGACCAAGGCACTTAACCCTAATTGCTCCTGTAAGTCGCTCTGGATAAGAGTTTCTGCTAAATGACTCAATTGTAAATATATGAAAATACAGCTTACTTTCTATTCTCACTTTTAACCCCATTGTCTCTGTCATGAAATCAAAACTAGGACTGTAATTACACAGTAATGATAATACTGATTGTGGTGGTGTGATGGCTTATTCTGCTCCCACTCTGTTACAGTGACATTGTGAGTGTCAGTTATTACAGTGGCATGTTTGGTATGAGCATGTCATGCAGGGTTATATGTGACCGTGAGCCAAGCTGAGATGAGAGACAGGTCGAGGTCTTCTCTGACGTCACGACAACGGATGCCTTTAGGAGTTGGCTCGTAGTTGAGGAGAAGGAACTTAGCAACCAGGTTGTTCTTAGGAATCATCTGGCAGCTGAGCTGTAAAGAGGAGCAACACACCTCTAACTTTCGATCATCCTTAGTTCGATGATCAGTGATGCAAGTTCATTGCCACTCTGGAGAAGAATAACTGCAAGGTCATTACATGTAAAAGGAAGGCCCAATATTGATGGCCAAGGTGATGGTCATATTTACTGTCTGTCAGTGGCAAAAACTTGTTGAATCAACGTTGTTTCCACGTCATTTAAATAAAAATGACGGACATTGATGTAATTGTCCTCCAAAACCTAGCCTGAGTAACAGTCTGTTTGTGCTAGCATGTTTGGCTGGACAATGACAGCAATGGAGTTGGCAAGAGCACAAACTGATCTTGGACCAGTCTACCCAAAACCACCCTTATTGTCATTAGTTACATTTGCCAAAACCCCTCAGTTTACAAACACAAATATTAGGGCCTACCTGTAGTCGGTAGTCAGCTGGAAGAGGTTGCTTTAACTGGGACATATGTTTGAGTTACAGCTGGGGTTTCTGTGTTTGTATGAGAACATCAAGCTACCACATTTCTGTGTATCACTCCATTTGTGATTTGCGTGAATGTTTGCATGTCTGAATGTGTGTGTGTTTGTGCCGTGTATGTGTTTATTGACAGTGTGAAACCCCCAGCTGATGAGGCTTAGCTGTTTCTCGTGTTAGTACAGCCTATTGATCCAAGCCCTTGGGGTGTTCCGACCATCAGGACAAACAGGACTGCTCATTCTGCCTCACTGGTCACAGATGTCAGTTCAACGTCTAGTTTTGATTTACATTTGGTTGAGATGTCTTCAACATTCAACATGAAATCAACAAAAAAAATCACAATGTCATTGGATTTAGGTTAAAAGTTGTGAAAAAAAAGACAATTCCATTACATTGATGACTTAAAAAAAACAATTTGTTTTCCACGTTGATTCAATGTCATCACATAGACATTTTGTTGTTGAAATGACGTGGAAAGTGTTTGCCAAGTGGGGCCCTGCCACTGACAGACAGTAAGTATGATCATCACTATGGCCATCAATATTGGGCCTTCCTTTTACATGTAATGACCTTGCAGTTATTCTTCTCCAGAGTGTCAATGAACTTGCATCACTGATCATTGAACAAAGGCTGATTGAAAGTTAGAGGTGTGCTGCTCCTCTTTACAGCTCAGCTCATGTAGCCACACATCTCTTTTGGTTGTGGCACCGTCTTTGCACTCCCCCCTAGCCTCTGATCTCAGACCAGCCCTTAACCAACAGCTCTGTATTACAACCACATGAAGTGGCTCTTGGTTCAATAGCCACTCTGCCAAGGTCCTCTGTTGCTGGCTTGTAGATGCAGCAGTTTGTTCTTATCATTCAGTGACATTATAGGACAAGCAGAGTTAAACATAGCTGGCTGACATGGCCTGATCAAGACAAGCTGGAAGGGTGGAGCGCTTGGGCCTGTCCCGTTCACTTGTTGTTGTTTGAATTGGCCCCGGCATTCAGTCTGCTTCCAAATGCCCGGCCCCCACCCCACAGCATCCTCTCAGACAGACAGGCAGAAGGATGAACAGGCAGAAAAACAGAATAGACAGACAGTCAGACAGGCAGTTAGACAGACAGGCATATAAACAGACAGGAAGGCAGATAAACAGGCAGACAGACAGGCAGGCAGATAGGCAGGAAAATAGACAGACAGGCAGACACTTCAGACACCCCCCCCCCCCCAACTTACCCTGAGACAGTGGTTTTAGATGTTACCACCAAGCCTACCTTTAGTTCTGTCAAACTGAGACAAACCTGGAATTTAAAGGGCTTCAAAATTTCAATCCTCTTTTCTCTTTGCACAAAGTCACTTGTCCCTGTCATATCCTCACATGGTCTCTCCAATAATTGCTATGTGGATTAGAGGTTGACCGATTAATCAGAATTTCAAGTTTTCATAACAATCGGAAATCGATATTTTTGGACGCCGATTTGCAGATTTTTTTTTTAACTATTTTTTTTTACACCTTTATTTAATCTTTATTTAACTAGACAAGTCAGTTAAGAACACATTCTTATTTTCAATGACGGCCTAGGAACGGTGTGTTAACTGCCTCGTTCAGGGGCAGAACGACAGATTTTCACCTTGTCAGCTCGGGGGGATCCAATCTTGCAACCTACAGTTAACGAGTCCAACGCAATAACGACCTGCCTCTCTCTCGTTGCACTCCACAAGGAGACTGCCTGTTACGCGAATGCAGTAAGCCAAGGTAAGTTGCTAGCTAACATTAAACTTATAAAAAACAATCAATCACAATCACTAGTTAACTACACATGGTTGATGATATTACTAGATATTATCTAGCGTGTCCTGCGTTGCATATAATCTGACTGAGCATACAAGCATACAAGTATCTAAGTATCTGACTGAGCGGTGGTAGGCAGAAGCAGACACGTAAACATTCATTCAAACAGCACTTTCGTGCGTTTTGACAGTAGCTCTTCGTTGTGCGTCAAGCATTGCACTGTTTATGACTTCAAGCCTATCAACTCCCGAGATGAGGCTCGTGTAACCGAAGTGAAATGGCTAGCTAGTTAGCGCGCGCTAATTGTCGTTGTGTTGCTGGTTTGAGCCCAGGGAGGAGCGAGGAGAGGGACGGAAGCTATACTGTTACACTGGCAATACTAAAGTGCCTATAAGAACAAAGGTTAATGAAATAGAAATGGTATAGAGGGAAATAGTCCTATAATTCCTATAATAACTACAACCTAAAACTTCTTACCTGGGAATATTGAAGATTCATGTTAAAAGAAACCACCAGCTTTCATATGTTCTCATTTTCTGAGCAAGGAACTGAAACTTTAGCTTTCTTACATAGCACATAATGCACTTTTACTTTCTTCTCCAACACTTTGTTTTTGCATTATTTAAACCAAATTGAACATGTTTCATTATTTACCTGAGGCTAAATTGATTTTATTGATGTATTATATTAAGTTAAAATAAGTGTTCATTCAGTATTGTTGTAATTGTCATTATTACAAATACATTTTTTAAAAATCGGCCGATTAATCGGTATCGGCTTTTTTGGTCCTCCAATAATCGGTATTGGTATCGGCGCTGAAAAATCATAATCGGTCGATTATGGCAGACATCTCAGCTTGAATGTCGGCTCACCACTTCATGGCCAACCTCAACAAAACGGAGCTGCTCTTCCTCTCAGGAATGCCTGAGCATTCCATTCCGCCACTCAGCCCAGTCAAAGCTCTTCTCTGTCTTGGGACCCCAATGAAGGAACAACCTTCCCCTTAAAGTCAGGACAGTGTGGCGTCAAGGGGAACTGGCCATCTTCCGGAAACGTCTGAAACCCTACCTCTCTGAAGAGTATCTTAAATAACTCTCACACGCCCCACTTCAAAAAAGGGCACTTTTCCTACTACCACTGACTTTGATGATAAATACTTTCTTCAGGGAAAATGTACTTGATGTACTTGTGATGTGTTGTTGTCTCATCAAGCTATCTTAAGATGAATGCACTAATTGTACGTCGTTCTGGATAAGAGCGTCTGCCAAATGACTAAAAAGAAATAAATTAAACCAATGACTTCTTTACTTTGCAGACATTGTAGGCTACTTATTAAGGGTGAAGAAACTCCCCAGGAGGATTGTACATTCCTGCTTGTTGATGCTTGACTCTTGTTTAGATTACCCAATTGAAGATGTCCAAACATGACATTTAGTAATGTGAGTTGTGTGTTTCTGTAACCTTTGTAAGCATCGAAGGAGAAATTGAAAGATAATTCATCCTCCGGGAATTTCAATAAAAGTGAACTTGAGGGGGAGGTTTCACCCTTTGGGTATCTCCGTGAGGTTTGTTATGTGATTATTAATGTTACTTATTGTCTGTCTGTTCTCTTTCAGTTGCTCGGTGTGGCCTTCCTGGGCATTGGACTATGGGCCTGGAATGAGAAGGTGAGTGAAACTGGGTAACATAAGAACCATGTAAGAACATACAATGACGTCTAATATACTTTTATTTTATTTAACTAGGTAAGTCAGTTAAGAACAAATTCTTATTTACAATGACTGCCTACCAAAAGGCCTCCTGCGAGGGCGGGGGCTGGGATTAAAAATAAAATATAGGACAAAACACACATCACGACAAGAGACAACACTACATAAAGAGAGACCTAAGACAACAACGCAGCATGGTAGCAACACCAACATGACAACAACATGAAGCAGCATAACATGGTACCAGCACAAAACAGAGTACAAACATTATTGGGTACAGACAACAGCTCAAAGGGCAAGAAAGGTATAGGCAACAATACATCACGCAAAGCAGCCACAACTGTCACTGAGTGTCCATGATTGAGTCTTTGAATGAAGAGATTGAGATATACATGTACTGTACCAGTCAAAAGTTTGGACACACCTACTCATTACAGGGTTTTTCTTTATTTTTACTGTTTTCTACAATGTAGAATAATAGTGAAGACATCATCAACACTATGAAATAACACATATGGAATCATGTAGTAACCAAAAAAGTGTTAAACAAATCAAAATATATTTTATATTTGAGATTCTTCTAAGTAGCCACCCTCTGCCTTGATGACACTCTTGGCATTCTCTCAACCAGCTTCATGAGGTAGTCACCTGGAATGCATTTAAATTAACAGGTGTCTTGTTAAAAGTTAATTTGCAGAATTTCTTTCCTTAATGCGTTTGAGCCAATCAGTTGTGTTGTGACATGGTAGGGGTGGTATACAGCCCTATTTGGTAAAATACCATTTACATATTATGGCAAGAACAGCTCAAATAAGCAAAAAGAGTAACGACAGTCCATTACTTTAAGACATGAAGTTCAGTCAAAATTTCAAGAACTTTGAAAGTTGCTTTAAGTGCAGTCGCAAAAACCATCAAGCGCTATGATGAAACTGGCTCTCATGAGGACCGCCACAGGAAAGGAAGACCAAGAATTACCTCCGCTGCAGAGGATAAGTTAATTTGAGTTAACTGCACCTCAGATTGCAGCCCAAATAAATGCTTCACAAAGTAACAGACACATCTCAACATCAACTGTTCAGAGGAGACTGCGTGAATTGTATTTATTTATATATGTATTATATTTCACCTTTATTTAACCAGGTAGGCCAGTTGAGAACAAGTTCTCATTTACAATTGCGACCTGGCCAAGATAAAGCAAAGCAGTTCGACACATACAATGACACAGAGTTAAACATGGAGTAAAACAAACATACAGTCAATAATACAGTAGAAACAAGTCTATATACGATGTCAGCAAATGAGGTGAGATAATGGAGGTAAAGGCAAAAAAAGGCCATGGTGGCAAAGTAAATAGAATATAGCAAGTAAAACACTGGAATGGTAGATTTGCAGTGGAAGAATGTGCAAAGTAGAAATAAAAATAATGGGGTGCAAAATAAATAAATAAAATAAATACAGTAGGGAAAGAGGTAGTTGTTTGGGCTAAATTATAGGTGGGCTATGTACAGGTGCAGTAATCTGTGAGCTGCTCTGACAGCTGGTGCTTAAAGCTAGTGAGGGAGATAAGTGTTTCCAGTTTCAGAGATTTTTGTAGTTCGTTCCAGCCATTGGCAGCAGAGAACTGGAAGGAGAGGCGGCCAAAGAAATAATTGGTTTTGGGGGTGACCAGAGAGATATACAGTGCCTTGCGAAAGTATTCGGCCCCCTTGAACTTTGCGACCTTTTGCCACATTTCAGGCTTCAAACATAAAGATATAAAACTGTATTTTTTTGTGAAGAATCAACAACAAGTGGGACACAATCATGAAGTGGAACGACATTTATTGGATATTTCAAACTTTTTTAACAAATCAAAAACTGAAAAATTGGGCGTGCAAGATTATTCAGCCCCTTTACTGTCAGTGCAGCAAACTCTCTCCAGAAGTTCAGTGAGGATCTCTGAATGATCCAATGTTGACCTAAATGACTATTGATGATAAATACAATCCACCTGTGTGTAATCAAGTCTCCGTATAAATGCACCTGCACTGTGATAGTCTCAGAGGTCCGTTAAAAGCGCAGAGAGCATCATGAAGAACAAGGAACATACCAGGCAGGTCCGAGATACTGTTGTGAAGAAGTTTAAAGCCGGATTTGGATACAAAAAGATTTCCCAAGCTTTAAACATCCCAAGGAGCACTGTGCAAGCGATAATATTGAAATGGAAGGAGTATCAGACCACTGCAAATCTACCAAGACCTGGCCATCCCTCTAAACTTTCAGCTCATAAAAGGAGAAGACTGATCAGAGATGCAGCCAAGAGGCCCATGATCACTCTGGATGAACTGCAGAGATCTACAGCTGAGGTGGGAGACTCTGTCCATAGGACAACAATCAGTTGTATATTGCACAAATCTGGCCTTTATGGAAGAGTGGCAAGAAGAAAGCCATTTCTTAAAGATATCCATAAAAAGTGTCATTTAAAGTTTGCCACAAGCCACCTGGGAGACACACCAAACATGTGGAAGAAGGTGCTCTGGTCAGATGAAACCAAAATTGAACTTTTTGGTAACAATGCAAAACGTTATGTTTGGCATAAAAGCAACACAGCTGAACACACCATCCCCACTGTCAAACATGGTGGTGGCAGCATCATGGTTTGGGCCTGCTTTTCTTCAGCAGGGACAGGGAAGATGGTTAAAATTGATGGGAAGATGGATGGAGCCAAATACAGGACCATTCTGGAAGAAAACCTGATGGAGTCTGCAAAAGACCTGAGACTGGGACGGAGATTTGTCTTCTAACAAGACAATGATCCAAAACATAAAGCAAAATCTACAATGGAATGGTTCAAAAATAAACATATCCAGGTGTTAGAATGGCCAAGTCAAAGTCCAGACCTGAATCCAATCGAGAATCTGTGGAAAGAACTGAAAACTGCTGTTCACAAATGCTCTCCATCCAACCTCACTGAGCTCGAGCTGTTTTGCAAGGAGGAATGGGAAAAAAATTCAGTCTCTCGATGTGCAAAACTGATAGAGACATACCCCAAGCGACTTACAGCTGTAATCGCAGCAAAAGGTGGCGCTACAAAGTATTAACTTAAGGGGGCTGAATAATTTTGCACGCCCAATTTTTCAGTTTTTGATTTGTTAAAAAAGTTTGAAATATCCAATAAATGTCGTTCCATTTCATGATTGTGTCCCACTTGTTGTTGATTCTTCACAAAAAAAAAACAGTTTTATATCTTTATGTTTGAAGCCTGAAATGTGGCAAAAGGTCGCAAAGTTCAAGGGGGCCGAATACTTTCGCAAGGCACTGTACCTGCTGGAGCGCGTGCTACAGGTGGGTGATGCTATGGTGACCAGCGAGCTGAGATTAGGGGGGACTTTACCTAGCAGGGTCTTGTAGATGACATGGAGCCAGTGGGTTTGGCGACGAGTATGAAGCGAGGGCCAGCCAACGAGAGCGTACAGGTCGCAATGGTGGGTAGTATATGGGGCTTTGGTGACAAAACGGATGGCACTGTGATAGACTGCATCCAATTTGTTGAGTAGGGTATTGGAGGCTATTTTGTAAATGACGTCGCCGAAGTCGAGGATTGGTAGGATGGCCAGTTTTACAAGGGTATGTTTGGCAGCATGAGTGAAGGATGCTTTGTTGCGAAATAGGAAGCCAATTCTAGATTTAACTTTGGATTGGAGATGTTTGATGTGAGTCTGGAAGGAGAGTTTACAGTCTAACCAGACACCTAGGTATTTGTAGTTGTCCACGTATTCTAAGTCAGGGCCGTCCAGAGTAGTGATGTTGGACAGGCGGGCAGGTGCAGGTAGCGATCGTTTGAAGAGCATGCATTTAGTTTTACTTGTATTTAAGAGCAATTGGAGGCCACGGAAGGAGAGTTGTATGGCATTGAAGCTTGCCTGGAGGGTTGTTAACACAGTGTCCAAAGAAGGGCCAGAAGTATACAGAATGGTGTCGTCTTCGTAGAGGTGGATCAGAGACTCACCAGCAGCAAGAGCGACATCATTGATGTATACAGAGAAGAGAGTCGGTCCAAGAATTGAACCCTGTGGCACCCCCATAGACTGCCAGAGGTCCGGTCAGCAGACCCTCCGATTTGACACACTGAACTAAATCAGAGAAGTAGTTGGGGAACCAGGCGAGGCAATCATTTGAGAAACCAAGGCTGTCGAGTCTGCCAATGAGGATGTGGTGATTGACAAAGTCGAAAGCCTTGGCCAGATCAATGAATACGGCTGCACAATAATGTTTCTTATCGATGGCGGTTAAGATATTGTTTAGGACCTTGAGCGTGGCTGAAGTGCACCCATGACCAGCTCTGAAACCACATTGTATAGCAGAGAGGGTATGGTGAGATTCGAAATGGTCGGTAATCTGTTTGTTGACTTGGCTTTCGAAGACCTTAGAAAGGCAGGGTAGGATAGATATAGGTCTGTAGCAGTTTGGGTCAAGAGTGTCCCCCCCTTTGAAGAGGGGGATGACCGCAGCTGCTTTCCAATCTTTGGGAATCTCAGGCGACACGAAAGAGAGGTTGAACAGGCTAGTAATAGGGGTGGCAACAATTTCGGCAGATAATTTTAGAAAGAAAGGGTCCAGATTGTCTAGCCCGGCTGATTTGTAGGGGTCCAGATTTTGCAGCTCTTTCAGAACATCCGCTGACTGGATTTGGGAGAAGGAGAAATGGGGAAGGCTTGGGTGAGTTGCTGTGGGGGGTGCAGTGCTGTTGACCAGGGTAGGGGTAGTCAGGTGGAAAGCATGGCCAGCCGTAGAAAAATGCTTATTGAAATTCTCAATTATAGTGGATTTATCAGTTGTGACAGTGTTTCCTATCTTCAGTGCAGTGGGCAGCTGGGAGGAGGTGTTCTTATTCTCCATGGACTTTACAGTGTCCCGGAACTTTTTTGAGTTAGTGTTGAGTTAATTTCTGCTTGAAAAAGCTAGCCTTGGCTTTTCTAACTGCCTGTGTATAATGGCTTCTAGCTTCCCTGAAATGCTGCATATTACGGGGGCTGTTCGATGCTAATGCAGAACGCCATAGGATGTTTTTGTGTTGGTTAAGGGCAGTCATGTCTGGGGAGAACCAAGGGCTATATCTGTTCCTGGTTCTACATTTCTTGAATCGGGCATGCTTATTTAAGATGGTTAGGAAGGCATTTAAAAATAAATAATCAGGCCTTCATGGTTGAATTGCTGCAAAGAAACCAATACTAAAGGACACCAATAAGAAGAAGAGACTTGCTTGGGCCAAGAATCACGAGCAATAGACATTAGACCGGTGGAAATATAAGATTTCCAAATATGAGATTTTTGGAGGAGGAGGTGTGTTGGTGTCGGGGTGCTTTTCTGGTGACACTGTCAGTGTCACTTAAACAGCATGGCTACCACAGCATTCTGCAGTGATACGCCATCCCATCTGCTTTGCTCTTAGTGGGACTATCATTCGTTTTTCAACAGGACAATGACCCAATACACCTCCAGGCTGTGTAAGGGCTATCTGACCATGAAGGAGAGTGATGGAGTGCTGCATCAGATGACCTGGCCTCCACAATCACCTGACCTCAACCCAATTGAGATGATTTGGGATGAGTTGGACTTCGGAATGAAGGAAAAGCAGCCGACAAGTGCTCAGCATATGTGGGAACTCCTTCAAGACTGTTGGAAAAGCATTCCTTCTGAAGCTGGTTGAGAGAATGCCAAGCTGTCATCAAGGCAAAGGGTGGCTACTTTGAAGAATCTAAAATATATTTTGATTTGTTTAACAATTTGGTTACTACATGATTCCATATGTGTTATTTCATAGTTTCACTGTTATTCTACAATGTAGAAAATAATAAAAAATAAAGAAAAACCCTTGAATGGGTAGGTGTGTCTGAACTTTGGACTGGTACTGTATATTACACAAATAAATCATACCATAAGAAGAGCAATATACAGTAAGAAAAGAACATACCCAGCTAGCACATAACGTTCTGAGAACCGTATCTCTTAGAGTTTGGTGAGATAGTGGTTGTGATATGGATATTCTCCATACAACCTTCCCACAGCATTCTAGGAATGGTGCATTGTAGTTCCTTGGTTTTGGAACATTTTCAGCACATTTAAGGAAATGTAGTTATTTTCTTGGTATTACATGACTTTCCTAAAAGTTCAAACATGGTTACATTTAATGTAATGTTTGGTAGTTCAGAGGATGTTAATGAACAACGTTCTTCTGTGGGAATTTCAACACATCAGCATAACGTTTCCTACAGGTTTCCTCATGGTTCCATTTAAAGTAATGTTCTCAAATTTTTCAGAGAACCTTAAACAACGTTCTTCTGTGGGAATTTCAGTAGTTCAACATAACGTTCTAAGAATGTTAATTAAAAACATATTTAATAAATATCTCATTTGATCCCGCAAGCTCGTGCTTGACTCTTTTATTTTATTTAACTAGGCAAGTCAGTTAAGAACAAATTCTTATTTACAATGACGGCCTAGGAACACTGCCTTGTTCAGGGGCAGAACAACAGATTTTTACCTTGTCAGCTCGGGGATTTGATTTTGCAACCTTTTGGTTACTGGCCCAACACTAACCACTAGGCTACCTGCCACCCCTACATATACTCTACCTTCCCCACATATACACTACCATCAGAAAGAATTCACACCCCTTGACTCTTTCCACATTTTGTTGTGTTACAGCATGAATTTAAAAGGGTTAAATTAAGATTTTGTGTTACCAGCCTACACACAATACCCCATAATGTCAAAGTGGAATTATGTTTTTAGACATTTTTACAAATTAATAAAAAAATGAAAGGCTGACATGTCTTGAGTCAATAAGTAGTCAGCCTCTTTGTTATGGCAAGCCTAAATAAGTTCAGGAGTAAAACTCTGCTTAACAAGTCACATAATACGTTGCTTTGTGTGCAATAACAGTGTTTAACATGATTTTTCAACGACTACCTTATCTCTAAACCTCACACACATACAATTATCTGTATGGCCCCTCAGTCGAGCAGTCAATTTCAAATGCAGATTCAACCACAAAGACCTGGGAGGTTTTTTATTGCCTCGCAACTAAGGGCAGCTATTGATCGCAGACATAGAATATCTCTTTGAGCATGGTTAAGTTATTAATTACACTTTGGACGGTGTATCAATACACCCAGTCACTACAAAGATACAGGCGTCCTTCCTAACTCACTTGCCTGATAGGAATGAAATCACTCATGGATTTCACCATGAGGCCAATGGTGACTTTAAAACAGTTACAGGGTTCAATGGCTGTGATGGGAGAAGGCTGAGGATGGAGCAACAACATTGCAGTTACTCCACAGTACCAACCTAAATGACAGAGGGAAAAGAAAGAAGCCTGTACAGAATACAAATATTCCAAAACATGCATCCTGTTTGCAACAAGGCATTAAAGTAATACTGCAAAAAATGTGGCAAAGAAATTAACTTTTTGTCCTGAATACAAAGTGTTATGTTTAGGGTAAATCCAACACAACATATCACTGAGTACCACTCATCACATTTTCAAGCATGTTGGTTGAAATCAGCAAGGACTAGGGGGTTTTATAGGATAAAAAGAAACGGAATTAAGCTAAGCACAGGCAAAATCCTAGAGGAAAACCTGGTTCAGTCTGCTTTCCAATAGACTTGTGGAGACAAATTCACCTTTCAGCAGGACAATAATCTAAAACGCAAGCTACCTTTAATGTTCCTGAGTGGCCGAGTTACAGTTTTGACTTAAATTGTCTTAAAAATCTATGGAAGACTTGAAAATGGCTGTCTAGCAATATTCAAAAATCAACTTCACAGAGCTTGAAGAATTTTCTAAAATAATCATGTGCAAATATTGTACAATCCATGTGTGGAAAGCTTTTAGAGACTTACTTAGACTCACAGCTGTAATCGCTGCCAAAGGTGATTCTAACATGTATTGACTCACGGGTGTGAATACTTATGTAAATGATATGTATTTCATTTTCAGTACATTTTCTAACATTTCTAAAAACATGTTTTGACTTTGTCATATTGGGGTATTGTGTGTAGGTGGGTGAGAATTCTTATTTTTTAATCCATTTTGAATTGAGGCTACAGCACAACAAAATGTGGATTAAGTCCAGGGGTATGAATATTTTCTGAAGGCACTGTACATTCCATTCTCGGCGTCAATAAAACTCTCTATCCGCTATCTTGTTAAGTGTGTTCAGGTGTGTTGGCCGTGGCTACTAATTGTCCACACCTGATCTTAATGAGTGCTTGTTTCCTTTGAAATGGGGTCTGTTTGAATAAACTAAAATTAACAACTTTGTATGAGTAAAAAAAACTGGCATGCTAGCTCGATCCTGGTGTCGAAGGGAACTTACTCCATGGATAGAAAAAATAAGATTAGATTAGAGGTTTGAATCTCACTGAATCCGTGCCATCATAAAAAATAAATGTCTTTGCATGATTAATGCCTAATTTAATGAATGTCCATGTGTCCTATCTGTGCTTGGAGTTCAAAACAATTAACTTAAGCTAGAAGTCTTATTGAAACATTCAGTGAAAGTTTTAAGGAAGTTATTAAAAAAGCTCCAAATAACCTTTACATTTCGTTCAAAACATTCACAACATTTAAAGAATGTTCTCAGAACATTACTTAATTACCTTCAAATAACAGCATTTCTGTTCTCAGAACGTTAATAAAACCTCCAAGGAAAACTTGCAATGAACCATAGTAAAACGTTTTTAGAACCTCCCTGCAACCTAAAAATATATTTTCTCAGAACAGTTTTACTTCCGGTTTTCAGAACGTTAAAAAAACGTTCAGTTTTAATGCTCAGGAAACGTATGTTTTCGCTCCCGGAACCAATGGGAAACCAAAAACTTCCAGCAACTTCCCGCAACTTCCAAGGAGCCAAATGGGCTAGCTGGGTAAGGTCTCATACACTACATGGCCAAAAGCATGTGGACACCCCTTCAAATGAGTGGATTTGGCTATTTCAGCCACACCCGTTGCTGACAGGTGTATCAAATCGAGCACACAGCCATGCAATCTCCATAGACAAACATTGGAAGTAGAATGGCCCATACTGAAGAGCTCAGTGACTTTCAAAGTGGCACCGTCATAGGATTAAGTCAGTTCGTTGAATTTCTGCCATGCTAGAGCTGCCCCAGTCAACTGTAAGTGCTGTTATTGTGAAGTGGAAATGTCTACGAGCAACAACGGCTCAGCCACAAAGTGGTAGGCCACACAAGCTCACAGAACGGGACCACCGAGTGCTGCAGTTCGGTAGCGTCTAAAAATCGTAACACTCACCGAGTTCCAAACTGCCTCTGGAGACAATGTCAGCTCTAGACCTGTTCGTCGGGAGCTTAATGAAATGGGTTTCCATGGCCAAGCCTAAGATCACCATGCGCAATGCTAAGCATCGGCTGGAGTGGTGTAAAGCTCGCCACCATTGGAGCAGTGAAAACGCTTTCTTTGGAGTGATGAATCACTCTTCACCAACTGGAAGTCCAACGGACGAATTTGGGTTTGGTGGATGCCAGGAGAAGGCAACCTTCCCAAATGCATAGGGCCAAGTGTAAAGTTTGGTGGAGGATGAATGAATAATCGCGAGGGGCTGTTTTTCATGGTTCGGGCAAGGTCCCTTAGTTCCAGTGATGGGAAATCTTATAGCGTACAATGACATTCCAGATGATTCTGTGCTTCCAACTTTGTGGCAACAGTTTGGGGAAGTTTCCTGTTTCAGCATTACAATGCCCCTGTGCACAAAGCGAAGTCTGTACAGAAATGGTTTGTCGAGATCGGTGTGGAAGAACTTGACTGGCCTGCACAGAGCCCTGACCTCAACCCCATCAAGCACCTTTGGGATGAATTGGTACACCAACTGCAAGCCAGGCCTAATCAACCAACATCAGTGCCCAACTTCACTAATGCTCTTGTGGCTGAATGGAAGCAAGTCCCCCGCAGCAATGTTCCAACATCTAGCAAAGAGGGGGAAAACTCCATATTAATGCCCATGATTTTGTAATGAGATGTTCGACGAGCAGGTGTCCACATAGTGTAAATATTACAGAAATAAATAATCTGATAAGTACAATAGATAATTAGTCTTTTCCCTGGACCGCCCTTGTGTCTGGAAGAGTAGCAAAGCATACAATTCTTACTGTGCTCACTTAACACATCTCTGTCTGTCTGTCTCTGTCTCTGTCTCTGCGTCTGCCTCTCTAGGGTGTTCTCTCCAACATCTCGTCCATCACAGACCTGGGGGGCTTTGACCCCGTCTGGCTCTTCTTGGTGACGGGAGGGGTCATGTTCATCCTGGGCTTTGCCGGTTGCATCGGAGCGCTGAGGGAAAACACCTTCCTGCTCAAGTTTGTACGTCCACAACTCTCTCACTCCCACTCGGGTCGCTCCTTAGACATGGACATTAACAAATATATGAATATACACTCCCCTCTGTATTAATTTAATTTGGCTCTATACTCCAGCATTTGGGATTTGAGATCAAATCTTTCATATGAGATGACAGTAAAGAATGTAAACCATTTATTTGAGGGTATTTTCATACATATATGTTTTACCGTTTAGAAATTAAAGGACTTTATGTATGTAGTCCCTCTATTTGAATGCGCAAATGTTTTGGGACAAATCCACTTATAGTGTATTAAAGTAGTCAAAAGTTGAGTATTTGGTTCCATAGTCCTAGCACACATTGACTACATCAAACTTGTGACTGAAAACTTGTTGGATGCATTTGCAGTTTGTTTTGCTTGTGTTTTGGGTTTATGTTGTGCCCAATAGGAACTGAATGGTGAATAATATATTGGGTCATTTTGGAGTCACAAACTAAAAGTTTTAGCTTCACTGTCGAACTAAATACGGAGTGTCTATGTATTACTCCATGAAAAGCTCTAAATAATACCTATGCATTATTAGGGTTATCATTAGATGTCTTTATATTCATCATTGACTCCACTTTGAACTCCCACTCCCTCCCCAGTTTCCTGGACTCAAATTAAGCTTATTCTTGGACTGTCCCACTCTGTATAGTCCATGATGAGTAGGCTTAATCTGAGTCTGGGAGACCAGTCCTCCATCTCCCCTCTATGACATGTCAGAATTACAGCTGATTAATCAGGTGTGTTAGTGCTGGGTTAGAACACAAATATACACCCCCTGGAACCCCCAGGAATGGAGTGAGAAACACTGGACTTTGGGGCTTAATCATAGCTTTGTTCTATGTTTGCTCACATGCTCCCCCCCCCCCCCCCCCATTCTGTTCCAGTTTTCTGTGTTCCTGGGGATCATCTTCTTCCTGGAGCTGACAGCTGGAGTGTTGGCCTTCACCTTCAAGGACTGGATCAAGGACCAGCTCAACTTCTTCATCAATAACAACATCCGGGCATATCGTGACGACATCGACCTCCAGAACCTTATAGACTTCACTCAGGAATATGTACGCGGTTGAAAATCAGTGTGAATGTGTGTCAGAGGATGCTGGTGGGAGGAGCTATAGGAGAATGGGCTCGTTGTAATGGCTGTAATGGAATACATGGAACTGAGTCAAGCATGAGGTTTCCAAATGTTTGATGTGTTTTCTACTGTTCTATTTATTCCATGGAGCTCTGGTTTGAGTGAGGTGAAGAGTTGGTAGGTTGCGGGGGTAGGAGCAGGTGTGCGTGTGTTCGAGTGAGCAGGAGAGAGCCTGGTAGCCCCACTCACAGGCATGGGAGAGCATAGGCCCAACTACTAGGGAGCCAGACCCAGCCAATCAGAATAAGTTTTTCCCCACAGACAGAAATACTCCTCAGTTTCATCAGCTGTCCTTGTGGCTGGTCTCAGACTGAAGCCAGATGTGGAGGTCCTGGGCTGGCGTGGTTTGATGTGGTCTGCGGTTGTGAGACCAGTTGGAATGATGTTGGAGGTGGTTTATGATAGAGAAATTAACATTCAATTATCTGGAAACAGCTCTGGTGGACATTCCTGCAGTCAGCATGCTAATTGCACGCTCCTTCAAAACTTGAGACATCTGTGGCATTGTGTTGTGACAACTGCACATTTTAGACTGGCCTTTTATTGTTCCCCAGCACAAGGTGCACCTGTGTACTGATCATGCTGTTGTCGTGGGAATTCTACACATGGGACACTCAAAGTTTATCTTAAACGAATCATTGTTTATTAAGATTCAAGAGTTTTCTGGGCTCTCCCAAGTGTCATTGGTTTTGAACAAGATCTTAATGAAAAAGACAATCAGCTGCCAAACTGATAACAGCTTTGCTCACCTCACCCTCCAAGAGTTCTTCACAGCACTATCATTGGTTCTGTGTGATGAGGAAGAGTCAGAGAGAAGGATCACCAAGCTATTGGAAGGATTTGCTAACGGAATTGCAATCAACTTGGGAAATGCAATTTTGCCATTTCTATTTGGCCTGTTTAACAGAAACACGAGTTGCTTCCTGAAGGAGCATTTCAACATTGACCTGCCAACTGATTCACAGTTTTCGATACTGGATAAAACAGTCGACTTACCCGAAGTCTGAACCCCCCCCATGAAGTTATACATCTCTGCTCAGCTCTTCGGGAGAACGACAGTCTGACTCATTTCAGTGCGAGGATAGTCAATCATCTTTATGATGAGCAGATGGCCTTGCTCCTCATGGCTCTTAGTGTGCAGCAAAACCTCTTAGAACTTGACGTAGGCACTACTGTGGTGGCGGAGACGGCATCACGTTTGGTAAGCTTAATCCTGAGGTGTGAAAGGCTACACAGTGTACATATCCGCTTGATTGGCATCCTTTTCCATGCCTATATTTCCAGCAGTGATAAATGGTCACGGTGTTTTCATTTACTTGTTACAAGACGAGGCTCGCCAGAGAAGACCACAACGGTAAGTTGTTCTGCATTTGGCTGACACAGGAGGCGATCAGAGTACTTTGTGGATCCCAAGGTCGTAAAGACATCAAGCTAACCGTTTCTGGGTGGAGATGTGACAAACCAGAGTATCAGTGCTCTAACCTGAGATGGGTAAAAGAGGACTGCAACTCTCTCATCACACTTGAGATACAAGGGGGAACAATCACAGAGCAGCTAAATGAGTGCAGGTGTTCACAGTGGTGGTGTTCATATTTGATTGACTTTGGCAACGAGGTGGCGGAGTATGGTTGCCGCGAGGAAGGCTCATAGTTAAGACTGGAATGGAATACATTTAACAGTATCAACCACATGGAAACAGGATGTGACAGAATCATGTGTTTGATACCTTCCCATCATTCCATTCCAGCTATTACAATGCGCTCCTCCTCCAATTTAGTGGCATCAGCCACCACTGGCACTAAATTGAAATCTCCACCCACCTGGGGCACTGCAACCAAAACAAACTGTGGCATCCATAGGCTAAGTTACTGAAATCGAGATTGCCTTTCTTAAACACTTCAATGACTTCCAGTAGATATTTCAGAAGAGGGCAAGTCCTTGAGGGCTCAAGTGTCTACTGGGATATGCTTCTCTTGAATCTAATCAATGAACTCACTAGATTGCTGTGAAACTGCAATTACTACCATTGCTGTACTTAGGTTGTGTGTCAAATTAATAACGTTGTACATGCTTCATAATTGATCCCTATATTTGTTCTAGATTGTTTGAAATTTGTTTGGAAGATGTTGTATTGCTCTGTGTGTAAAGGGTATGAACTTCTCAAGACAAATCATAGTCTTAAGCACCAATGACCTAAATGTGACAACAACAAAAACACATTTATGTTTAAAACTTTTGGTTATGGAAATGGATTTATACAGACAAAATGTGAAAGAGAGGGGGGGGGAAAGGGAGATAAACAGTGGAAAGCTAATGACAGTGTTCAATACAATTTACCCCAGCACTAGCTAAACCCTGTTTCCTTATTGGGTTGCTAATCACCTCGTAAAATTATTATTATGTGCTAAAGCTATTAAGCCTACCCTTCTTGTGAGGTTACCATTTTAGAGTTATGCTGAATTACTTACAGTGCAATACAGTAGTTTTGCAACAGCATGATGTGTAATGAGATACTGTAATACATGATTCATAACATCTACATTTAAGTTGTTTTGCTTCACCTAAGAATGTGTCTTAAAATCTTCACTCAAGTTTCTTATATTGTTAATGTAAATTATTTGATATGCTTTAGCCCACATTTTTATTGAATTCACAAGGGCTTTCTTGAGTAGAATCTCCTCTCTGGCGCTGGATTGGTCTAAAGTCAGTTTCTCTATTCAGTAGCAGGCCTTTGTTAGTGTAGCCAACTGGTTGGAAGAGACGCTTGTGGCGACTCTGACCATATGACTCCCAGATCGTATTCCATCTGAGCCTCTATTCACAAAGCAACTCAGTTGGAATGCTGATCTAGGATCAGTTCACCCCCTTTGTTATTCATTAGGGTCTGAAAGCACTCCTGAGACACTGTGAATACGGGCCTTGTTGTCAGGCCTTCCCCAATCTCTGTTGGTCACACTCCACCCACACTGATGCTGTGTGAGACGAGAGAGGAATTCACTACAAAGTTATCCCCTCTAAACATTGGACCTCTTTTGTTTTGATCATGTATGATACCGCTGCAGAAGAGGTGTGTGTGTGCGCGTGCGAATGCATGTGTTGTGGGGTAAAATAATTATCCTGATCTCAATGGGACTTCCTGGATAATTAAAGGTTAAATAAAAAGGTTTAAAAAAACATGGATTCCTTATTGACGTTCTCTTCTTCTCTGTTTTCTTCTCCTTAGTGGGATTGTTGCGGCGCATTCGGAGCGGACGACTGGAACCTCAACATCTATTTTAACTGCACGGACACCAACCCCAGCCGGGAGAAATGTGGAGTCCCCTTCTCCTGCTGCACCAAGGACCCTGCGGCAAGGAACTCTCACAGGGGCTAGGGAGGGTTGGTCAGAGACATGGGTCATGGGGATCGGCAAATCAAGTCTTACATTTTAAAGTGAAAATTACAAACTTCAGAAGCCTTTTTAAACCTCAACTAGGCTACAAGTTTCCATTTGCTACTGTGCAGGAAAATTCTCTGCAACAAAAGAGTGGTCAAATTAAGAGCCTACGTTGAAATGAATGAGTACTATAGTCCCTGAAAATACAGATTTACATGGTTTTCCATTATTTGGTTTGCCCCGATGACAGTATCTATGAGAGGGCAAAACTCATTTCTCAGACTGGCACCAAGGTTAAGGGCACCAACACACTGGGATTTTGTGTCCTGAGAATTTTGGATGGAGCTAACACTTAATTGGGAGTTGCCGTCAAAATGACAACGAATGATGATTGTCAAACAAAAAACGGACCATCTTTTGAACAGGAAATGTCATGTGTGTCAGTGGTATTATCAGTGGTGGTCAGGGTTATGACAGTTGACATCTGCTTTTTTTGATAACACTTCTATTTCTCTTCATTAGGAGGATGTGATAAACACGCAGTGTGGCTATGACGTACGAGCCAAAACTGTGAGTGCTGTTCCATTTCTCTCTGTCCATCTACCTCTTTCCTTCTACACTTTTCCTTGATATAGTGACCTTTATTATTATGGAATCTAAGAGATACTCAGAATATAGAAAGTCAAATTATATTAAAGGGTTATATGATGAATGATCACATATGGTTGTATAATGAAGGATTATGTTTGGTTTTCATGCCATTTGCAGGCTAAGGAGCTCCCTCTAATAAACATGTTACTGTCCCTTGTTGTAGGACGTAGAACAGAAGACCTACATCCATGTGAAGGGCTGTGTGCCACAGTTTGAGAAGTGGCTACAGGACAACCTGACGCTAGTGGCTGGGATCTTCATAGGAGTTGCGTTGTTACAGGTGAGAGAAACGTTTCTTTGACTCCTTTTAGCCTAGTGTACAAACAGGGCTAGCTACTCTCCGACTCAGAACATTAACTTGTCTCATCAGGGTGACAAGGTGTTGAAGGCGTTCCACAGGGATGCTGGCCAGTGTTGACTCCAATGCTTCTCACAGTTGTGTCAAGTTGGCTGGATGTCCTTTGGGTGGTGGACCATTCTTGATACACACGGGAAACTGTTGAGCGTGAAAAACCCAGCAGCGTTGCAGTTCTTGGCATAAACCGGTGCGCCTGGCACATACTACCATACCCTGTTCAAAGGCACTGAAATATTTTGTCTTGTTCATTCACCCTCTGAATGGCACACATACACAATCCATGTCTCAATAGTCTCAAGGCTTTAAAATCCTTCTTTAACCTGTCTCCTCCTTGTTATCTACACTGATTGAAGTGGATTAAACGAGCAGAAATTCAGAGCAGAGAAGCTTGCATGTGACTCAGTCACTGGTTACTATGGCTGACCATGTAAAACAATACATTTCACTGCACCTATCCGGCATATGTGACAATATAAACACGTATACACTGAATAAAAAATATAAACGCAACATGTAGTGATGGTAAATTGTTTCATGAGCTGAAATAAAAGATCCCAGACATTTTCCATACACACAAAAAGCATATTTCTCTCAAGTTTTGTGCCCAAATTTGTTTACATCCCTGTTAGTGAGAATTTATCCTTAGCCAAGATGATCCATCCACCTGACAGATGTGGCATATGAGGAAGCTGATTAAACAGCACGATCATTACACAGCTGCACCTTGTCCTGGGGACAATAAAAGGCTGCTTTAAAACTTGCAGTTTTGTTACGCAACACAATGCCACAGATGTTTTGAGGGAGCGTGCAATTGGCATGCTGACTGGCCTCACAACCACAGGCCTCGTGTAACCGCGCCAGCCCAGGACCTCCACATCCGGCTTCTTCACCTGCGGGATCATCTAATGCCAGCCACCTGGACAGCTGATGAAAATGTGGGTCTGAACAACTGTCAGAAACTGTCTCAGGGAAGCTCATCTGCGTGCTTGTTTGTCCTCACCAGGGTCTTGATCTGAGAATTGAATGTTAATTTCTCTACCAATGTCGTTTTTGAGAATTTGGCAATAAGTCCAACCAGCCTCACAACCTCAGACCACGTGTATGGTGTTGTGTGGATGAGCGGTTTGCTGATGTCAACGTTGTGAACAAAGTGACCCATGGTGGGGTTATGGTATGGGCAAGCATACGCTGCCAACAAATACAATTGCATTTTATCAATGGCAATTTGAATGCACAGACATACCGTGACAAGATCCTAAGGCCCATTGTTGTGCCATTCATCTGTCGCCATCACCTCATGTTTCAGCATGGTAATGTATGGCCCCATGTTGCAAGGATCTGTACACAACTCTTGGAAGCTGAAAATGTCAGAGTTCTTCCATGGCCTCCCTACTCACCAGACCTGTCACCCATTGAGCATGTTTGGGATGCTCTGGATCAACAGCTACGACAGCATGTTCCAGTTCCTGCCAATATCCAGCAACTTCACAGAGCCATTGATAAGAAATGGGATGACATTCCACCAGCCATGATCAACTCTATGGGAAGGAGATTTGCCTTATGCAGCGCGACATATGTTGGTCACACCAGATACTGACTGGTTTTCTGATCCACGCCCCTACCTTTTTAAGGAATCTGTGACCAACAGATGCATATCTGTATTCCCAGTCGTAAAATCCACAGATTAGTGCCTAATACATTTATTTCAATTGACTGATTTCCTTATATGAACTGTAACAGTCAAATCTTTGAAATAAATTGTTGCATGTTGTGTTTGTGATATATATATATATATATATATATATTTTAATGTGAATGAAAACATGATTTAATTACAAAAGACATCACATTCATAATTATCTTTCTTTCTTTTACAGATATTTGGAATATGCTTGGCACAAAACTTAGTTAGTGACATCGAAGCTGTGAGAGCAAGCTGGTGAGGAAATATAAAATACTTAGAATTAACATGAGACGTTCATTTTATCACATCTGATGTGTTTCCTCATTCCCTGCCACTTTTTATTAACTGGGTTTAATGGTGCTAGAATCCTACTTCGTAGGATAGGCTTTAACAGCATGGAAAATCAATCACTGAATCCAAGGTTCTAAATGGTGTTTTGTTTGATAGTGTGCCATCATGTGGACCAAAAGGGAATTTGGAATCACATTTTCAATACCAGACCGTATTTTAGAAAAGGTGCTTCATTATATTTGGCATAGAATAAAGTAAGAAGATATTGCGCCGTATGTATCAAGCTGCTGTAAAAGAAACCATGGTGGAATTTAACTCCTCAAAATGAAGAAAAGTTCAACAGTATTGATGTTTGTAACCACTAAATCTGCATTTTACAAGGTTCTTACTAGTTTTTGGCTACATATCAACCTTGATCCAGAATATGCTGAGTAAAACTTTTATTTGTACTTTGACTTTGCTCTGCTTCCTAACTTAACCTATTAGTTTGACTGAGTCATTTGGCGAAGGTTCTACGCCCTGCTACTTCCAGCTGGCCGCTCAGCTAGGAGACAGGAGCACAGCACCCCCTGTCCACATTACTATCCCATCCCTCTGCCACACCATCGTCATGCCAACTCACCTCACACTTCATTTTTCATCCCCCATACTTTGTCAGGATGCCCCCGCCCTCTCTCTCCATGCACCGACCCCTGCCTCACTCTGGAAAAAAAGGGTCTGCATACTACGCATGAGGAACGTACTCGCGAGCGTGTGTATGAACTGTAGCCGGTGGGTGTTGTTGTTGTCCTCCGTATGACCTGTAGCTGGTAGAGGTTGTTGTCCTCCGTATGACCTGTAGCCGGTAGATGTTGTTGTCCTCCGTATGAACTGTAGCCAGTGGGTGTTGTGGTTGTCCTCCGTATGAACTGTAGCCAGTGGGTGTTGTTGTGGTTGTCCTCCGTATGAACTGTAGACGGTGGTTGTTGTTGTCCTCCGTATGAACTGTAGCCGGTGGGTGTTGTTGTTGTCCTCCGTGTAGACGGTGGGTGTTGTGGTTGTCCTCCGTATGACCTGTAGCCGGTGGGTGTTGTTGTCCTCCGTGAATCAGTAGTAGTCACTGTAGTGAATGATTTACCACAGCCCAGACCCTGCAAGACCCATGTTTCATTTATTGTATGTTAACATTAATAAAGTACAGATCAGTATCAGGGAATACAACTCTGGCAGAGATATTAAGATTATAGATCGAATGTGTTTTATTTGGCCCCCTAAGTTTTGAGCAAAAAAATAATTTTCACTGTTGATCATAAACTAATGTAAAAACAGAAAATCGTCTCCAAAGGATTTTAATTTAGGAAATTTGTTCCCAAAGCAGAGGGACATATGTTATATTATCCAAATAATAATAATAAATGGGATTCATATAACACTTTTCTTCCAACTGAGGTACTCAAAGCGCTTTACATAGTAGGGGGAAACTCACCTCATCCACCAGCAATGAGCGGCACCCACCTCAGGGGTGAGGAGTGATATGCCAATCAGGGATGATTAGGTGACCATGTTGGAAATGTAGCCATGACACCCCTACTCTTACAATAACCGTCATGGGATTTTGAATGACCAGAGTCAGGACACCGTTTTAACGTCCCATCCGAAAGACAGCACCCTACGCAGGGACAATGTTCCCAAATGTAATCAAGGTTTGAAATTGTTTTAGTTAAATATTTTATCCATGTAGGCTTCTTGCTGTCAATTGGCAGTCTAAAAATACATATTTTCTTGTGCTCTGGCCCCACGACCATCCGCTCAAGAAAATAATTGTCCTGCGGCTGAATTTAATTGATGATCCCTAACGTATAACATTTGTATGTAAGTCAAAATGTCAGGCTAAGATGGAGGCTTAACTAGCTCACTGTTGGCAACAGTCTGCCAACAGATTTAAGGACATGACCCATTTCCTTCAGCCATCAGTTCAACCCAGATCCTGTGGTCATGAAGAATAGAAACAGTTTCAGAATAATAACCAACTTCCCTCAGATCCCTCCACCAATCCTTTGGCCACTCTCCCACTCTTGTCACTGTCCCAAACTCTGCACCCCTGTGCCAAGCCATCACTCTGTGCCTCCCTGCCCTATTCCCACCCAACTTCTCCACCAGGAGTGTATCGAGGATGCATTACATGTTCACCGGAAACTCAGGAATGTAAATAGAATTTAACATGTGGTTCCAGAGTATTGTGAACACTACTGAATATGCAGCAGAGTGGGACTGAAAAACACCTGATAATATTTGACAACTTTAGGCATTCTGAATGCTCCCTCTCCCTGGCTTTGCTCTTATGTAATGAAAGGAACATGTTTTAAACCTTCCTTTTGCTTTCTCTTGCTGTGTAGTTTATTTACCTGATGTCGCTGCCCGGCTTGACCCAGGAACTCACAGGTAAGGATCACTACCAAGTCACCTAGCTAAGCGTAAATGGTACAATACATCATAATTGACTTTTGTCTCAAATACAACCGTGTCATTGACTTTTCTCAATGCTGGCCCTAGTAATACTGAAACTATGATTAGTTTGTTTTAAGAGCTGTGTCTGACCTTGATTTCCATTTGTCCCAAGGTCCAAGGTCTCTTCAGCATGGCTACGCCAGTCTCGGAGCATCAAAAGATGCTAGAACTAGGAATGATACCACCTGCACCATATTCCGTCATGATGACTGGCACATTCTGATCCTTTTTAAAGATGTTTGGGGTTGCAAAATTCCAGTAACTTTCCAGAAATCCCAGTTGGAAGATTCCTCCAATCAGGATTTCTGGGAATTTGGGGAAGTTACCCACGCTTTGCATCCCATTTGTTCCATGTGGTTCCATCCATGTGGTAAACACTGTGTAGAAATGTACAGAAAATAATGAAGACAAAAATTACTTGGGGGGGGGGGGTGTGTTTGTAAATGCACTGCATGCCTATCACAATGGCATGGACTCGTTTAAATTCATGATGTACAGAAGCTCTTATTGACACAGGTATTTTTAACAGTAAAATGGTAGCTGTATGTGGCGACACTGAGCATTAGGGAAGAGGGTAATGGTGCTAGAATACAAATGTACAGTAGTAGTCGCAGCCCTCAAGTCGTTCACTTTGAACTGCAGTAGCCTTGTCGGCTCAAGCGTTTTTGTGGCACAGATGGGCATTCGTTATATTTCATGGCATCTCTACCTGGGTGAAATACATACAGGTACGTTACATACTTTCAAATACTTGAGGTGGGCCTGATTTAGCACTTTTGGGGGGGACTAGTCAATTGGTTCTATTGTAACAGACAAGCTAAATCAAGCACACTTCCAAGTATCAATGTATTTGACCCAGGTCTGATCTCTACACACTCTACATTAAAATGAATTGTCAATACATTCAATGAACTGAAACTTCATGTCCATTTCTTGCTATGGTAGTCCTCTGTTTTCAATACTGCTAAGTGATGTGTCAATCTTTAGGAATCCCTGTCACTTCATATTCAATCTTGTTCTGAGGGCTGAAAGTGATTTGTTCGATTGCTCAGCGGGAGGAGCTTACATTGACCAGTGAGTGAATAAAACTAACTCACTTCCTGACATTTGTTGGTGGTGGAGGGCGTAACACATGGGTTGCTGTGCTGAGGGTTTCTAGCTCAACGATCAGTGAGTCAAATTAAATAAATGCTTGTAGGGAGGTGGCAGGCGCGTTAAATACAGGTTGAGACAAGTTCCCTGTTGAGGATCCCCATGTCTTGTTTTCCAACCTTGAACTTTCTAAAGTTAACCAATCACTTTTCACATTTGTCTACCCATTTCTTGTGACTGGTTAAAGGACCAAAACCTAAGGCAGGTGGATGGGGTCCTGGGTGGCAGAGGTCGTAACATGCATTAGGTCCTCGGTTCGATTCCTCGTGTGGCTTTTAAAATAACTTTTACTCCTTTCTGCCCTCAGAACAAGAAAATAAGGGTTTGATTCAATCTGTATCGTGGAAGTTCAGTGCTATAGCGCAATTGACACTTAATGTCCCACGTTCACGGAGATTGCGCTCATGGTAAACTTTGCATATAGGCTCAACAGCTTCTACCCCCCCCAAGCCATTAGACTGCTGAACAATTCAGGAACATTTCCACTGATACCCCCTCCCCTCTTGTACACTGCTGCTACTTGCCGTTTGTTTGTTACCTATACATAGTCACTTCGCCCCCACCTACATGTACAGATTACCTCAACTAGCCTGTACCTCTGCACACTGACTCGGTACCGGTGCCCCATCTATATAGCCTGGTTATTCTTAGTGTTACTTTTTATTTTTACCTACTTGGTAAATTATTTTGTTCTTGAACGGCATTGGAGGTTAAGGGCTTGTAAGTAAGCATTAAGGTAAAGTCTACACTTGTTTGATTTGATATCGGCTCAATCGCAAACTACCGTTACATTTGAAATCGCACTGAACTTCCACGATACGGATTGAATCGAGCCCTTTGTTTTTCTTTCATGCCCATGAAATAAATAATTTTTGTTGACCTGCTGACATTGTTAATAGTACTAATTATTATTAAAAGGACGACAGAAAGTGAATTGGCAAACTCTTTCTCCCAGACTCCATTACGCATTAATGTATTGGTCAATGGTGCTTTGGCTAGTCCCTCAGATGGAACTAATTCCAATCAGAAACAGTGACAAAGGTGTGATCAATGGAGATTACAGCACCTCAAAGCCAGGCATGTGAAGCTGCATTCTATTCGAGATGGAGCTTCTGCTTACCACTAACCTAATTGTCTAAGATCCATGAAGAGAAGTGAACAAGGATAGATGCGAGGGGACAACCATATGAAATGGAATGCAGCCTAGGTGACGCCAATGCACTCAGGAAACATGATTACAGTGACTTATCAATATTATGAAACAGACGTCACCCTCTTACTATATCAACAGGCAGTACAAACTCTAGAAACAGATACATTATCGCCAGCAATCATCTTTAATTATCTGTTTGAGTTACAATCTTCCAAATGTACAACTCAATGACATTTACAACAAACATTTATACTGTAACGCAGTTAGTTTGTAGTTACGTCTTGATTGGATTGTGTCTTTGTAAAGTTACAAATCTGAAATTACCATTCATACCTGACAAAAAAAAAAATTTTAACAAGACCGATTAGTAAACAAATAATTTATATTTAAAAAAAACGCCTATGTCACCAGACGTTGCCTAACGCAGTAATCCATCATGCTGGAATGGGCATGTTCTCGATACTTGGAGTGGGAGAGAAACCATCACACATGCAAACAAAGCGCTGGCTGGGATAAACCATAGAGAAATACCACACGTATTTGGGGGATCTGGACTGGCCCATTCTGACAGGGTTATGGGGAGGTTCTCGTAGCTGTCAGGGAGACCACGTGAAACGATGCAGCCAGATTCCAATCGACGGTGACGTTCCAGGTCATCTCTTTTGCAGTCACGTTATATAGATGATCAGATCTCACAACACCTGGAGAAGTGTTAAATAACTTAGGAACCACATTAATATGATCTAGAAATCTTCTGAAATGTGCAGCGCTACAGCAAAAAAGACACCCTGGAACCCCCCCCCCAAAATCAGTCTTCCCTGGCGCACCTGGCTAATCATAATCCATTCAGACATATACTACACACCTGGTAGGGCTGACTGCTTCACTGTACACTCCGAGACCAGGGAGAGAGTGACTGTTCATCTGGGGGATGTAACTTATACAGGATTCCTCAATGTTAGGTGAGAATTATTACATGCTAGTGGAGTCAGCCTAGGGTATGTTCAGTTGGGGTTAAACATTTACAACATTGCAGAAAGAAATCTAACACATTTAGTTAACACAATTCCCTATTCTACTTGACAGACGGTCATATCTGTTCTACATAATATATTTACATCTGAACATTCTGTAACATTTCCCCATTCTAAACATACCCTTGATATAACAGTAAGGTTGTTTGAGACAGCAAGTTAAGTTTAAATCGGGTTTGTATGAAAGTTAAGGGAAGAGAGAAGGATCGGTTGGGATTATCAAGAAAAATTGACTCGTTTCAAAGGAGTTAAGTACAACATGACTGAACTCTACTCAGCTCTGGAAGATCTGCCCAGGGCTGTGGTTTTGGGTATGCGAGGGTCAAAATGAACATGGACCATCAACTGGACTAAAACATGCAGTTCGTCTTCAACTCAAGCTAAGATGGGACATAGGATGGATGCATGGCTGCTTAGTTTGTTTTCAGACCAACCTACTCAGTTTTTTTTTGTTCTTTTGTATTGTTTTTCAACGGGTTTCACAGCTATGGTCATCATAAAAAGTGTTCTCTTTGTATGTCTATTGCAGAAAGAAAAGGCTGTCTTGTTTTTATTATGGAGGAGTACGCATGCGTGAGCGGCGGTAGTGTGGGAAGGCAGGCTAAAGGCAGGCTGTAAGGCAGGGGGGGGACCAGCTGGCTGTTGACAGGGGCAAAGGGACAGGATACCTTGGCACGTGATGATAGGACACACAGAGGGAAGTTCTGGAGAGAGAGGGAAGGGGGGCAGGGATTGGCTATGAGGCAGGCATTGGGGGGAGTGGGGGATTGCGGGCATTAAGAGTCCTTTAGCTCTGTGCCGTTAGCCTCTGCTCTGTGAGCGACGCCTGGTGGGACACCGTTTTGTTCTCGTGCGACCGCAGCTTGGAGACCACGTCGATGAAGGCCAGGCCCTGCACTTCTTTATGGAGAGGCTCTGGAGGAGGGAAAGATAACAGGTCTCATTCAGAAGTCTTTAAAGGAAGAGCACAAATCTAAACCAGAACATTCAGCTACATCCCAATGTCCATACTAGTACACCACTCTGCTATGCCTTAGCTTGGATATTGGAGCAGAAGTTGTGTCTAAGTGGCTAATTCAAAATGGCCGCCCCTTTTACCTGAGCCCATGACCGCACAGATGAGGATCATGGAGTTGTATTTGATCTCCGGGGCGGTCCTCTCGTCTGAGAGCAGCTTGTGGAGCACCTGCACCAGGCCAGCCCCGACAAAGTCCTTTTCAGCCCCCACTGAAACCATGAAAAACACAAGTCACAGACTAATTTGTCCAATTGTTTTAATGCATTTCAATGCCCCACCAGAGTCAATGCTTTGCTTCTGAGAAAAGGGTGTACTGAGCACCCCGTTACAAATGCTTCAACAGTGAATTTAATTTATACAGTGCATCTCACTAGGTCAAAATTGCTTTCCATTGTATGGTTCTAACTCACCCTGTGCATCATCAAACTACTTGCAGTTGATTCAAGCCATGCAATATCAGGTCATGTTCAGTAAGCATGGAAAATTGAAATTATTTTTAAACCGAGTAAAACAGGAACTTTGCCCCCCCCCCTCCATTTCTAAACATTTTACTACAGTGTGCCCTACTGAACACAACCCAGGCGCAGTCAAAGGAAGTGCTACCAATCTGGACTTTACAAAACCATGTGGCTAACACAGTAGTCAGAATTAGGCTGCACTGTGACATGAACCTGACTGTGACCCCTGACTCTTACCCAGGTCCAACCCGGCGATGAGGCCCAGAGCCACCAGCGCCTCGTTCTGCATGATCATGTGTTCGCTCATCGCCATGACTACTAAGTGCTTCACACCTGCCCCCTGGATGACTGTTTTTACGACGTCCTAAAACCACAAAAACAAACATTTCAAATGGGGCACAATTCTAAAACGGGGATATTTTCTCCACCTTGTGGGGGAGCTACTGGGTGTGCAGGGTTTTGCTCCAGCCCTGCCCTAACCCACATACCCTCTACTAACCCGCTGCTCATCAGGACTCTGATTAGCTGAAATCAGGTGTGTAAGTTAGAGCAGGGTGGGAGCACAAACCTGCACACCCAGTGACTTTCCAGGAGGAGAGACCACTAGGCCAGTCCACCCCTGCTCTAAATGATACATGACTTGTGTACGATGCGTAAGTATGACATCTCTAGCACTGCCACAGGGGTGCTATTCTGTCTAAAGACCTGCAAATAGGACAGAGGTCACAAATCGACAGATTAGAAGGAGAAAACCAGTCCAAGTAACACCAGTCATTCTCCCCTGAGATGAGACTGGATGGGAAGTGTAGCAGAACTGCCAACGCTAGGTCTAGGCATTATCCCACAAGAAAGATCCTATTTCAGGAAGAGTTAGACAATGAATCACAGTCCGTTGTTCCCCTTGATCTCAACAGTTCCATTATGGGTCAGAATGTATTCTATGGTCACAGCCAGCCAGCTAGTCAGTCACAGATGGTGTGTGTTTCCATGGCAGCTGGCCCTAACCTTTGATTTGCTGTGGCGGATGAGAGCTGAGAGCAGTCTGTTGGACTCTCCCATGACTCCTGCATGGTCCTTGGCCTCACACCACTCTACCAGACGCTCCACAAGCTTGGAATTGGTCCCCAGCTGGTCTGCCGCATCCGCTGGGGAGAAAACACCAGTTAACACTATTTTACATCCCCATTAACACTGGTAGCTCTCTGGTATATAGACTGAAATGACTCGACATAAAAACTAGTAACTTCTTGTTGAAATTATTTTTAAATGGGTCAATTCTTGGTAACAATGAGTACTTTCTAGTATTTGTTATAATGAATCTCTGAACTCCAGGAAGGAAGAGAAAAAAATCTGTATTGCAACAGCATACAGGTATTAATGTCCTATCACCTTGAATTGCCTGCTATTCTAACACCCTGTCAACATCGCACTGTGACACTCCGGTCCATAGCGACTCAAAGATGGACTCCATCGATCGCCATGTCACTTTGGATCCAGCTGGACTGCACTTGGCCTTGTTCGGTCCTACCCAACCCAACCACTATTCGATGAAGATGCAAACGTTTGGCGGAAAACATATCGCATTCTTTGCTTTTTAAAATGTATTTGTAATTTATTTTTTTAGACTGCACTTTCCAATCAATGGCTTCCCGAGTGGCACAGGTGTCTAAGGCACTGCATCGCAGTGCTTGAGGCGTCACTACAGATCCGGGTTCGATGTCTGGCTGCGTCGCAGCCGGCCGCAACCGGGTGACCAATGAGGCGACGCATAATTGGCCCAGAGTCTTCCGGGTTAGGGGATGTCCTTGTTCCATCTCGCTCTGCTGACACGGTCGCCAGTTGTACGGTGTTTCCTCCAACACATTCGTGAGGCTGGCTTCCGGGTTAAGTGAGCAGTGTGTCAAGAAGCAGTGCGGCTTGGCAGGGCCGTGTTTCGGAGGACGCACGGCTCTCAAAAATACTCTGCTTAATAAATAAAATCTTTGCACCTGGATTTGATACTGATCATTTTAAGGACAAATAGTGAGGTATGGAACAAATCAAGTTTAGAGCATCATTAGGAAAGCATTCTCGCCTCCATTTCAGAAAAGGTTCCTTTAGATCTTTCTGCAAAGTTAATGGGTTGAAACATTCACACCTGATTTTGGTCAATTTAAATAGAGCGCGAAGCACAGACGTCGGGGGCATCACTAGGAAGTTGTTCTACAGTGTATTAAATGAGCTATAATTGTGATATATAGGTGTTATAAAGATGCTCTACCCTGTGTGTCGATGAGCATGCGTAACGTCCCCAGCAGTTTGAACTGGACAGGAGGCATCTCTGACGGGAGGAACTTCAACACCGTATCGGACACACCAGCTGACAGCATTTTAGCCTTGTTCACCACTTAGGGAAAGATTATAAATAAAAGATTAAACATGTTAAATAAATAAATTCAAACTATGCTCCCTCCTCAAAGACATGTATAATCTGCTTTGTTTCCTTAGATATGGACTGTACATGTCAATGTTGTACACCATGAAAATAAACAATACACTAACTTAGCAACAATTGTATTCAACCAATATTAACCTAAGGCTCAAAGAAGGAACTTAAGTACAGGGAAGCACTTTTGACTAGAAGTTGTTTGTAGTTGCATTTGCCAAGACCTGCCCCCACCCACAGATCAAAGACGTACAGGGGAAGCACTTCTGACAGGAAATGAATGTTAAAAGACTTGCCTTGAACCTACGAGTCATATAGAAAATATAGAACACAGTATACTCAATCATGCATGGAGCGCCTTGGGCTTCTCACCAGGAATGGCCAGGTTGCGCAGGGCGCTGAGCGCGGCGTGCTGCACGGTGACGTTACCCTCCTCCACGTGGCGATCCAGCAGCTCCAGAAGCTTCTGAACAATGCCTGATTCCACCATCTGTATGCAGTTACCATCTGTGGGGGGGGGGGGGGGGGGGGGGGGGGGGGGGTGAATAGTAATTCAAGTAATTAAGTAGTAAGTAAAGCCACAATTTTCTAAACAATATTTTCCTGGCATTAATATTTCTGAAACTCTGTGGTGAAGCTGAGTAATGGCCTGGAATGACTGTCATGCTTGGGACTTGTATTCAGCTCTCTGAGTAAGAGTGTTTTCATTGGGGGGAACTTAACTAGGTAGAAAGTGGGGGGGCGTGCTAAAGTCGATTCTGTTCTACATGGCAGAGAAGTGTGTTTGCTCTATATACAGAACATTTGGAAATTACTCATACCTTCCTTTTCCCACATTGTTTACAGCCTTATTCTAAAATGGACCGAATAAAATAAAAAAACTCAATCTACAAACAATACCAAATAATGACAAAGCGAAAAACGTTTTAGATTTTTTGATTAAAAATAAAAATACCTTATTTACATAAGTATTCAGACCCTTTGCTATGAGGCTTGAAATTGAGCTCAGGTGAAACCTGTTTCCATTGATCATCCTTGAGATGTTTCTACAACATGATTGGAGTCCACCTGGGGTAAATTCAATTGATTGGACATGATTTGGAAAGGCACACGTCTATATAAAAGGTCCCACAGTTGACAGTGCATGTCAGAACAAAAACCAAGCCACGAGGTCGAAGGAATTGTCCGTAGAGCTCCGAGACAAGATTGTATTGAGGCACAGATCTGGGGAAGGTTACCAAAACATTTCTGCAGTATTGAAGGTCGCCAAGAACACAGTGGCCTCCGCCATTCTTAAATGGAAGGAGCTTGGAACCACCAAGACTCTTCGTGGAGCTGGCCACCTGGCCAAACTGAGCAATTGGGGGAGAAGGGCCTTGGTCAGGGAAGTGAACAAGAACCCGATGGGCACTCTGACAGAGCTCCATAGTTCCTCTGTGGAGATAAGAGAACCTTCCAGAAGGACAACAATCTCTGCAGCACTACCAATCAGGCCTTAATGGTAGAGTGGCCAGATGGAAGCCACTCCTCAGTAAAAGGCACATGACAGCCCGCTTGGAGTTTGCCAAATAGCACCTAAAGGACTCAGACCATGAAAAACAAGATTCTCTGGTCTGATGAAACCAAAATGTAACTATTTGGCATGAAGGCCAAGCATCATGTCTGGAGGAAACCTGGCACCATCCCTACGGTGAGCATGGTGGTGGCAGCATCATGCTGTGGGGATGTTTTTCAGTGGCAGGGACTGGGAGACTGGTCAGGATCGAGGCAAAGATGAACGAAGCAAAGTACAGAGATCCTTGATGAAAACCTGCTCCAGAGTGCTGAGGACCTCAGACTGGGGTGAAGGTTCACCTTCCAAAAGGACAACGACCCTAAGCACACAGCCAAGACAATGCAGGAGTGGCTTCAGGACAAGTCTCTGAATGTCCTTGAGTTGCCCAGCCAGAGCTCGGACTTGAACCCGATCAAACATCTCTTGAGAGACCTGAAAATAGCTGTGCAGCGATGCTCCCCATCCCAACCTAACAGAGCTTCAGAGGATCTGCAGAGAAAAATGGGAGAAACTACCCCAATACAGGTGTGCCAAGCTTGTAGCGTCATACTCAAGAAGACTCAAGGCTGTAATTGCTGCCAAAGGTGCTTCAAAGTACTGAGTAAAGGGTCTGAATACTTGTATAAATGTGATTATTCATTTTTTTTGTATAAATTAGCAAAGAAATTCTAAAAACCTGTTTTTTGCTTTGTCATTATGGAGTACTGTCAGTGGTTTAAAACTGTAACTTAAACTGTGGAAAATGTCAAGGGGTCTGAACGCTTTCCAATCACACTGTGATTCTAGAATCTGAGTGTTATATTTTAGTCTTTCGTACTGGTCCCCTGTGAGAATTGAACCCACAACCCTGGCGTTGCAAGGGCCATGCTGTACCAACTGGGCCACATGGGACCCTGATCAGGGGTGCGAAGGTGAACGGCAAGGCAATGGAGCGACGAACTGCCCTTGCTGTCTCTGCCTGGCCGGCTCCCCTCTTTCCACTCGGATTCTCTGCCTCTGACCTTATTACGGGGGCTGAGTCACTTGCTTACTAGTGCTCTTCCATGCTGTCCCTAGGAAGGGTGTGTCACTTGAGTGGGTTAAGTCACAAACGTGATGTCAGAGACCATGGTCGTGTGGTGCCAGATCAACAACCTCTCCCTCAATGTGATCAAGACAAAGGAGATGATTGTGGACTACAGGAAAAGGAGGATTGAGCACGCCCCCATTCTCATCGATGGGGCTGTAGTGCAACATGTTGAGAGCTTCAAGATCCTTGGTGTCCACATCAACAACAAACTATCATGATCCAAACACACCAAGACAGTTGTGAAGAGGGCACAACAAAACCTATTCCCCCTCAGGAGACTGAAAAGATGTGTCATGGGTCCTCAGATCCTCAAAAGGTTCTACAGCTGCGCCATTGGTGGCGCCACACACTGCCTGGTGTGGCAACAACTCGGCCTCCGACCGCAAGTCACTACAAAGGGTAGTGCGTACGGTCCAGTACATCACTGGGGCTATACTCAGCCTCGTCTCAGGGTAGTAAGTTGGTGGTTTGTTGATACCCCTCTAGTGGTGTGGGGGCTGTGCTTTGGCAAAGTGGATGGGGTTATATCCTCAGTGTCACCCGACCCACCCGTCTCCAGTATCTATGCTGCAATAGTGTATGTGCAGGGGACTGGGGTCAGTCTTATATCTGGTGTCCTGTGTGAATTTAAGTTCTCCCTCCCTCTCCCCTCCCGGAGGACCTGAGCCCTAGTATTATGCCTCAGGTAAGACTGGCTGTCCCCAGTCCACCTCGTCATGCTGCTGCTCCAGTTTCAACTGGTCTGCCTGTGGCTAGGGAATCCTGACCTGGTCACTGAACGTGCTACCTTGTCCCGGACCTGCTGTTTTTAACTCTCTCTACCTGCGGTCTCAAACTCAATGCTTGGCTATGAAAAGCCAACTGACATTTACTCCTGGGGGTACTGACCTGTTGCACCCTCTACAACCACTGATTATTATTATTTGACCCTGCTGGTTATCTATGAAGGTTTGAACATCTTGAAGAACAATATGGCCATGTACTCTTATAATCCCCACCCGGCACAGTCAGAAGAGGTTCCTCTCTAGAGTTTTTCCTAGCCACCGTGCTTCTACTATTGCATTGCTTGCCCTTTTGGGTTTTAGGCTGGATTTCTGTATAGCACTTTGTGACATCTGCTGATGTAAAAAGGGCTATAAATAAATTTGATTGATTGATTGATCAACTGGTGCTGTGGTGCTTATTACTAGAGAGAGAAGTGTATCTGTTCTACATGATCCAGTGTGAGTGATGAGATTAGTCAAGAGGCAGTTTTATCCTGAATAACCCATTTTGTTGGTTCCCTATCCCAGCAGGCAAAACTGGTTGAATTATTTCAGTTCAACATAATGTAATTTCAACATGGTAACGATGTCCTTTCAACAGTGCAATGACTTAATTTCAACCAGGTTTGCCCACTGAGCTGTTACTACAGACAACATGCGCAGTAATCTCTTTACCGTTGCGGGCAAAGTTGGCAATGGCCAGTGCCCCTGCCAACTGCAGCTGGTGGTTGTGGGATGGTACCCAGGAAAGGACCCTCTCGAACACACTGCCCTTGCCCGCGTCAAACAGCTTCTGCATGGACTCATCTGAAGGGAGAGAGATGTGGAGAGGCTGTCAACACAAAACCCCTGCCCACAGCACCAGAGGGGAGAGAGATGTCAAAACACCTGCCCACTGCACCAGAGGGGAGAGAGATGTCAAAACACCTGCCCACTGCACCAGAGGGGAGAAAGGCCATCAAAATGTCACAGCAGTTATTTACTAAACAAAAGAAATACACAGACCACACACAAATAAGCATATACGTTTCTGGAAGAAAATGTTACAGGATAAATGTCCTACTTCTTGGCTTTAGTATAACAAAGTGGTGAGTGAAGATTGGAAGGCAAGTAGAATGCTATGTTTATGTTTTGAGGAACAGAAATGGAAATGATCTATACTGTTCCGGAACAGAACCGTTATTTTAAAAGCATACATTCCGGGCATTTTTATTATTATTTTTTAAATAGATCAAATAGGCCCCACAAAAACAAAACAAAAAAATCACAACAAAGCACCTACGCAAGGCCACTGTCACTCATTAACGTATTCCAGTTTCTGTCTGCCAGCTGTAAATCTTTTGCCAGTGTGTGTCGCGTGCACGTTTGTATGCTACCTTGCCTCTACTCCCTCAAAAGCATAGGCTACTGATTTTACGAGCGTGATTTGGAAGATGGGGAGAGATTATTAATTTGAGAATAATTAATTCACTTTTTCAAAACGCTAGTAACAGATACTATAGTTATCACGTTTGATTTATTTAACAACAACAAAAAACTAAAAAAAAGGTACAACGTTTTAAATCTGGTGCTGCTCTGCACACCCAAATGTAGTTAACGAAGGTTCAAATCAGGAAGGCTTGTCTGAATACTTGTCCAACTTCATCCAGTAAGCATAACATCATTCACTTTGTTTCCTAGTCTATGGGCCGAGTGGGAATAAATCACCAGCATAGTCTTGTTTCTTCTCCTCTCCTATAAGCCATGTGTGAAACATCATTCTCCTATTTACCTTATAGCCTAGAAGCACTCCCCCCCCAAAAATACACATTCCGCATGCTTGTCTATACAGAAAAATAAAATACTTCACCAGAAAGCATGACTTAGCCACAGAGGAATCGAGGATCATTAGCTGTGGACTGTTTCACAAGCTCGTAGGCCTATCAATGCCTATTTGAGAAGACCAGTATTTGGGCTGCGCGCGTGGCAATAGGACTAGCTGATTATTGAGTTGAGGTTGTCAGTGAAATGTTGAGACAAGATGGGGAGGGGTGTGGCGACGATACAGGAGAGTCTTTCTCCAGAACGGAAGAAGCTGGCGATCTTGTAATTAATGACTTAACTTTCATCATTTAAAATTCCGATTTTTACGATGAACCACGTGGCAAGGATTTTTTAGAAACCAAAACGTTATTATTGAAATGAAATATTAAAATCATAACTGGCATGCAGAATGGTAGGATCAATTGTAAGCTTCCACAAACCTGAAACTCACCGGCCGCCTATGAAGTCTGAAGCATTTTGAAAACATAATTGTTTGAATCCTGAATGTTTTATTTTATGGAGGCATGTCTAACACCTATGAGGCAGGCCTACCATCTACCAATCCTACCATTGAGACATGCCCCATAACACGAAAATAAAAACGGCAGGATTCATCCAATTAAGTTAGTTTTCAAAATTCATACTGCCTCCAGCTCACATTGTAAAGTGTTTGGTGATGCACTAATAGCCTGCTGAGTGCACTTGAATGGTGTTGGATTCCAGCTCGAAATATACGTCATGTTATCATAGTAGAACTTATTGATTACTTTCCATGTAAAAGGAATGTAAAGTCAGCAAAAAAAGAAACGTCCCTTTTTCAGGACCCTGTCTTCAAGATCATTTGTAAAAATCCAAATAACTTCAGACTAGAGGTTGACCGGTTACGAATTTTCAACGCTGATACCAATTAAATCGGCCAATTTTAATTTTTTGCTTTGTAATAATGACAATTACAACAATACTGAATGAACACATATTTTAATTTAATGTAATACATCAATAAAATCAATTTAGCCTCAAGTAAATAATGAAACATGTTCAATTTGGTTTAAATAATGCAACAGTAAGAACAGTAAGAAAAACAGAAGTAAAAGTGCAATATGTTCCATGTAAAATATGTGCCATGTAAGAAAGCTAACGTTTCAGTTCCTTGCTCAGAACATGAGAACATATGAAAGCTGGTGGTTCCTTTTAACATGAATCTTCAATATTCCCAGGTAAGAAGTTTTAGGTTGTAG
Organism: Oncorhynchus mykiss; assembly: GCF_057628025.1. Lineage (NCBI taxonomy): Eukaryota > Metazoa > Chordata > Actinopteri > Salmoniformes > Salmonidae > Oncorhynchus > Oncorhynchus mykiss. The sequence goes on along the minus strand of NC_143042.1, from coordinate 44,699,416 downwards.
TTATTATAGGAATTATAGGACTATTTCCCTCCCTCCCTATACCATTTGTATTTCATTAACCTTTGACTATTGGATGTTCTTATAGGCACTTTAGTGCTGCCAGTGTAACAGTATAGCTTCCGTCCCTCTCCTCGCTCCTCCCTGGGCTCGAACCAGGAACACATCGACAATTAGCGCGTCCTAACTAGCTAGCCATTTCACTTCAGTTATACGAGCCTCATCTCGGGAGTTGATAGGCTTGAAGTCATAAACAGCGCAATGCTTGACGCACAACAAAGAGCTGCTGGCAAAACGCACGAAAGTGCTGTTTGAATGAATGTTTACGCGCCTGCTTCTGCCTACCACCGCTCAGTCAGATTATATGCACGCTAGATAATATCTAGTAACTAGTGATTGATTGTTTTTTTTTTATAATATAAGTTTAATGCTAGCTAGCAACTTACCTTGGCTTACTGCATTCGCGTAACTCCTTGTGGAGTGCAACGAGAGAGAGGCAGGTCGTTATTGCGTTGGACTAGTTAAGGTCGCAAGATTGGATCCCCCGAGCTGACAATGTGAAAATCTTGGCGGTTAACCCACTGTTCCTAGGCAGTCATTGAAAATAATAATGTGTTCTTAACTGACTTGCCTAGTTAACCAGTTAGAGCTCTAGGGGCGCTATTTCATTTTTGGATAAAAAACGTTCCCGTTTTAAGCGCGATATTTTGTCACGAAAAGATGCTCGACTATGCACTGACACGGCCTGCAACGAAAACATGCGGTCTCTCCTTCACTGCAGCCGAGGTGAGTAAGACATTTAAACGTGTTAACCCTCGCAGGGCTGCAGGCCCAGACGGCATCCCCAGCCGCGCCCTCAGAGCATGCGCAGACCAGCTGGCCGGTGTGTTTACGGACATATTCAATCAATCCCTATACCAGTCTGCTGTTCCCACATGCTTCAAGAGGGCCACCATTGTCCCTGTTCCCAAGAAAGCTAAGGTAACTGAGCTAAACGACTACCGCCCCGTAGCACTCACATCCGTCATCATGAAGTGCTTTGAGAGACTAGTCAAGGACCATATCACCTCCACCCTACCTGACACCCTAGACCCACTCCAATTTGCTTACCGCCCAAATAGGTCCACAGACGATGCAATCTCAACCACACTGCACACTGCCCTAACCGATCTGAGCAAGAGGAATACCTATGTGAGGATGCTGTTCATCGACTACAGCTCGGCATTCAACACCATAGTACCCTCCAAGCTCGTCATCCAGCTCGAGACCCTGGGTCTCGACCCCGCCCTGTGCAACTGGGTACTGGACTTCCTGACGGGCCGCCCCCAGGTGGTGAGGGTAGGCAACAACATCTCCTCCCCGCTGATCCTCAACACTGGGGCCCCACAAGGGTGCGTTCTGAGCCCTCTCCTGTACTCCCTGTTCACCCACGACTGCGTGGCCACGCACGCCTCCAACTCAATCATCAAGTTTGCGGACGACACAACAGTGGTAGGCTTGATTACCAACAACGACGAGACGGCCTACAGGGAGGAGGTGAGGGCCCTCGGAGTGTGGTGTCAGGAAAATAACCTCACACTCAACGTCAACAAAACTAAGGAGATGATTGTGGACTTCAGGAAACAGCAGAGGGAACACCCCCCTATCCACATCGATGGAACAGTAGTGGAGAGGGTAGCAAGTTTTAAGTTCCTCGGCATACACATCACAGACAAACTGAATTGGTCCACTCACACAGACAGCATCGTGAAGAAGGCGCAGCAGCGCCTCTTCAACCTCAGGAGGCTGAAGAAATTCGGCTTGTCACCAAAAGCACTCACAAACTTCTACAGATGCACAATCTATCACCGCCTGGTATGGCAACTGCACCGCCCTCAACCGTAAGGCTCTCCAGAGGGTAGTGAGGTCTGCACAACGCATCACCGGGGGCAAACTACCTGCCCTCCAGGACACCTACACCACCCGATGTCACAGGAAGGCCATAAAGATCATCAAGGACATCAACCACCCGAGCCACTGCCTGTTCACCCCGCTATCATCCAGAAGGCGAGGTCAGTACAGGTGCATCGAAGCTGGGACCGAGAGACTGAAAAACAGCTTCTATCTCAAGGCCATCAGACTGTTAAACAGCCACCACTAACACTGAGTGGCTGCTGCCAACACACTGACACTGACTCAACTCCAGCCACTTTAATAATGGGAATTGATGGGAAATGATGTAAATATATCACTAGCCACTTTAAACAATGCTACCTTATATAATGTTACTTACCCTACATTATTAATCTCATATGCATACGTATATACTGTACTCGATATCATCGACTGTATCCTTATGTAATACATGTATCACTAGCCACTTTAAACTATGCCACTTTGTTTACATACTCATCTCATTTGTACATACTGTACTCGATACCATCTACTGTATCTTGCCTATGCTGCTCTGTACCATCACTCATTCATATATCCTTATGTACATATTAACCTGTTAGAGCTCTAGGGGCGCTATTTCATTTTTGGATAAAAAACGTTCCCGTTTTAAGCGCGATATTTTGTCACGAAAAGATGCTCGACTATGCATATTCTTGACAGTTCTGGAAAGAAAACACTCTGGAGTTTCAGAATCTGCAAAGATTTTGTCTGTAAGTGCCCCAGAACTCATTCTACAGGCGAAACCAAGATGATGCATCACCCAGGAATTAGCAGAATTTCTGAAGCTCTGTTTTCCATTCTCTCCTTATATGGCTGTGATTGCGCAACGAATGAGCCTACACTTTCTGTCGTTCGCCCAAGGTCTTAGCAGCATTGTGACGTATTTGTAGGCATATCATTGGAAGATTGACCATAAGAGACTACATTTTCCAAGTGTCCGCCTGGTGTCCTGCGTCGAATTCGGTGCGCAATTGCCAGCTGCTTCTACTTTACCATTTGATTCAGGGGAGAAAGCATGTGTCCAAGAACGATGTATCAATGAAGAGATATGTGAAAAACACCTTGATGATTGATTCTAAACAACGTTTGCCATGTTTTCAGTCGATATTATGGAGTTAATTTGGAAAAAAGTTCCCGTTTTGAGGACTGAATTTTCGGATTTTTTTTGGTAGCCAAATGTGATGTATAAAACGGAGCTATTTCTAATACACAAGGAATCTTTTTGGAAAAACTGAGCATCTGCTATCTAACTGAGAGTATCCTCATTGAAAACATCAGAAGTTCTTCAAAGGTAAATGATTTTATTTGAAGGCTTTTATGTTTTTGTTAATGTTGCGTGCTGGATGCTAACGCTAATGCTAACGCTAAATGCTAACGCGAAATGCTAACGCTAGCTAGCTACTTTTACACAAATGATTGTTTTCCTATGGTTGAGAAGCATATTTTGAAAATCTGAGATGACAGTGTTGTTTACAAAAGGCTAAGCTTGAGAGATGGCATATTTATTTCATTTCATTTGCGATTTTCATAAATAGTTAACGTTGTGTTATGCTAATGAGCTTGCTGATAGATTTACACAATCCTGGATACAGGGGTTTTTTCATAGCTAAACGTGACGCAGAAAACGGAGCGATTTGTCCTAAACAAATAATCTTTCAGGAAAAACTGAACATTTGCTATCTGAGAGTCTCCTCATTGAAAACATCTGAAGTTCTTCAAAGGTAAATGATTTTATTTGAATGCTTTTCTGTTTTTTTGTGTAAATGTTGCCAGCTGAATGCTAATGCTAAATGCTACGTTAGCCATCAATACTGTTACACAAATGCTTGTTTTGCAATGGTTGAGAAGCATATTTTGAAAATCTGAGATGACAGTGTTGTTAACAAAAGGCTAAGCTTGAGAGCTAGCATATTTATTTCATTTCATTTGCGATTTTCATGAATAGTTAACGTTGCGTTATGGTAATGAGCTTGAGTCTGTATTCACGATCCCGGATCCGGGATGGGGAGATCAGAAAGGTTAATGCAGCTGGTGGCCACACCAGATACTGACTTACTTTGGATTTTGACCCCCCCCCCCCCCCTTCATTCAGGGACACATTATTCCATTTCTGTTAGTCACATGTGGAACTTGTCCAGTTTATGTCTCAGTTGTTGAATCTTCTGTTCATACAAATATTTACACAGGCTAATAAGTTTGCTGAAAATAAACGCAGTTGACAGTGAGAGGACGTTTCTTTTTTTGCTGAGTTTATATGTTGGGGTCATTGAAGGGTGAAAAGGGACTTGGTGTATGTTTATAAAGCATGTTTTACTCCAGCAACAATAACCTGTGGAGCAGCAGGAGAAATCCCACTCAAAATAGGCTCTGTATGCTGTGCGCGTAGGATAGTTGTGTTGGATAAATAAGATAAACGATGACTAACAGATACACACACAGGCCAATTTAAATTACACAAAATTATGCAATTGAACCTATAGACCGATAAGCATGACAGTCAAATCCATTTCCATCGATTGGTATTTCCATCAATTAAAAAGCATTATTTTGCAATGCATTTTCCTTTCTCCCGGTAATTTTTTATTTAAAAATCGGCTTTTCATAATATTTTTGGGCCAAAAGCCGGCAATTGCTGGCTAACGGAAATCGATGTTGGTTTGTGTGTGTGTGTGTGTGTGTGTGTGTGTGTGTGTGTGTGTGTGTGTGTGTGTGTGTGTGTGTGTGTGTAGTACCTCCCAAAAGCAGCAGCACCATCAGATCTGAGGCAGTCTTGAGCTGGGCCACATCCTCATCCCTCTCCCCATTCACGGTGTGAGTCACCACATCTAACAGACACTCCACCAGGCCCGCCTCCACCAACTGCAGCTTGATCACATCTGAGAGACAGTTACACAAAATTAGAAAATGACAGCATTTCCTGGAGGTGGATTAACTATCATTCAACTCCCACACACCCCACTTTTGTTCCTTTAGACTATACACCCCAATCATTGTCCATTTCTGTCCGTCAAAAGTACTTGAGTCAACAATTATTCGGACTGTGTGAGTTTGTCGGACAATCGTTAACTGTAGTCATTCATCCGGCAATAACTGTTGGGAGCTGGAAACACAAGCATTTCATTACACCCGCAATAACATCTGTACGTGAGCAGTAACATTTGATTTGAAATGACTCGCATTGAAAAAGCATTGGCTGCATCTGAAATTCTCAGACACAAAATCCCAGTGTTCTGACAGCCTCATCTTTTTCAGGATGTATATCTTGATATTTTCTTTATGTACTCAATTCCTACCTGAGTGTCAGAGTAAAAAAAAAACAGCAAAAAAATAATAAAAAAACATTTTTTTTTAGGTGTCCACTGTCCAGACATGGATAATGATGGTTCAGTATACACCCAGTGTACAAAACATTAAGAACACCTGCTCTTTCAATGACAGACTGACCAGGTGAAAGCTATGGTCACTTGTTAAATCCACTAGATAAAGGGGAAGACAGGTTAAAGAAGGATTTTTATGTCTTGAGACAGTTGAGACATGGATTGTGTATGTGTGCCATTCAGAGGGTGAATGGGAAAGACAAAAGATTTAAGTGCCTTTGAATGGGGTATAGTAGTAGGTGTCAGGCGCCCTGGTTTGTGTCAAGTACTGCAACGCTGCAGGGTTTTTCATGCTCAACAGTTTCCTGTGTGTATCAAGAATGGTCAGCCAGCCAAAAGAGATTCACAACAACAAAAAAATGATTCACTCCAGCAGGGAACTGATTACAGGAATACTGCATGTTGTAAGCGGAGACAGAGTGGGCGCAGTTAGACAGAAGCAAATATAAAAGGAAAATGCTATATTTAGTTGTAAGACGTGAGCGCCCAGAGTCCGCAGCTGAACTGAAGGACTTCCATGTGATTTGCTGAACGAATGCAGTCCACTCAAGAACATGGCTATGAACTGGAATTCCTGTCTCACTTTTGTCGTTTCATTTCTGGTCTTCAAGTTATCCCACTTAAGTAAGTCTAACAATTGAGTTATCTTCAATTCATATAATCTTACCAGTAATATAGATGGAGTGATTATTTAAAAAAAAAAAGTGTTACTAAATATGCAGATGAGAACATCAAGATTTATGTGGTCAATTATTTGCTAGGTCAAAGGTTTGTTTGAAAATAACAAAAGTGGTTTCGAGACGCATTCAACACAGTAATGAATTGTCCATTTTGGATAAAAATGTTTGGACATAGCCCTATATCCAAACTCTGTCCTATTTGTCTATTTTCAAAAGGTACTGGATGCAGGTTTGTTTGTGCCATTTGTGCTAACCATCTACAATGTCAAAGTACAGCACACAGTATGGTTGTACTGTACAACTCAACCGACTATTTCTAAAAACCCCAGGAGTAAGAAATGGAACGGCACACTTCCTGAACCACCTAAATCTGGAGTGGCAGGTACCCACCCTACTGGTTAAGAGCGTTGGGACAGTAACTGAAAGGTCGCTGGTTCGAATCCCCAAGCCGACATGGTGAAAAATCTGCCGGTGTTCCCTTGAGAAAGGCACTTAAGGTTAATTGCTCCTGTAAGTCACTCTGGATAAGAGTGTCTGCTAAATGACTCAAATGGAAATCTTTCACAGAACAGCTTTGGCTCAGTGGATAATGCCTTTTATGAGAATGAGGTTCTATAAAACCTATATTTTTCTGTCTTCGTAGCGGAGTTTGAGACCACTGTTCCCAGTGAGACGCAGCTTGCCATCCTGGGGCAACATATAGTCCTAGACTGCAGCTTCCCTGTGGACAAACAATGGGATCCAACGCGGTGCCAGATTGAATGGAAGTTAGACAAGGTGGTGGTCCACAGTTTCTACTATGGTCAGGACCACCTGAACGACCAGAGCAGTCGCTATGTCAACAGAACCAGCCTGTACCACTCTGATATACAGAAGGGGAACGCTTCTCTCAGGCTGGAACGTGCCACTCTGGGAGATGAGGGAAACTATACCTGCACTGTGCACACAGAAATGGGCCCAAAGAGGACATCTGTATCCCTTAAATTAGCAGGTAACACCCACATCTTTATTTCTGCTTTTTGGAACAAGGAATAAAAGTATTTATTCCTAATTTTTTGAGAAACAATCAAGCACCTTGTATAAGAGATATATATATATGACTCATGATTTTGCACTCTTTACAAACATGTTATTCAGTAGAACATTTAGTTGCTTTAACAGCAATTTGTCGCCAATGAAGTAGATAGGGGTTGTTATGGTCACGCTCCCCTTCATATTCTTAGCAACTACACTTCTGCAGAAGGCATACAGTTAGTCATGATACTACTTTAACATCCAATTATATCATTGTTCGGTATAGCATTCTACCCTGAGCCTCGCCTGAAGTTCTCAACCTCTGCCTGTGGTGTGGAGCTACTCTTGACCACCGAGGGGTACCCCCGACCCTCAGTGCAGTGGCTGACTGTCAGTGGCGAGGACGTCGGCGACGACACAGTCACACACCTCTCCCAGGACACACAGGGCCTATACACTGTTTCGAGCACAGTATCCCTGCAAGGAGCGGTCAATAAGACCCTGACGTTTGTCTTAAAGAACGAGGCTCTGGGACAGGAGATCAGGAGAAACATCACACTTCTCTCAGGTAACTTAAAGGACAAGGAAATATCATTTTTTATACGGCAGTGCATTTGTTGTAAAGTGAAAATGAAAAAGGTAGGTTGTCGGTAGTTTATATATTAAGTGAAACTGGAAGAAAGAGGCAGGCCTACGTAGATAATGTGTTGTTGTGATAATGTGTTGTTGTGATAATGTGTTGTTATATATTAAGTGAAACTGGAAGTAAGAGAGGCAGGCCTACGTAGATAATGTGTTGCAAAGCGAATCTGACTGTCTTTTCACTTGTTTTTTTAATAACAGGAAATAGTGTTGACGTGTCACCTGGGGTTTACCAAGAGAGATGGTGGTTTGTTATTACTGTCCTGGCTGTGATGCTGAAATACTTGTTGTGTAACTAAAATGTAACCATTTGTTGTTTTGCTTCTTGGACTAATTTGTAATGATGCACAATGCCACTAAGAAAATTGAATAAACTGTACAGAATGCATCTGTAAATAAGTAAGTTTGCTATGCTGCATTTACAATTATTATGTAGATCTATGTACTGTATATTACAGTCATATGTCCTAACATCGGTAATACCCTCTTTAAACTAGGGGGCACTATTTTTATTTTTGGAAAAATAACGTTCCCAAATTAAACGGCCTATTTCTCAGGACCAGATGCTAGAATATGCATATAATTGACAGCTTAGGATAGAAAACACTCTAAAGTTTCCAAAACTGTGAAAATATTGCCTGTGAGTGTAACAGAACTGATATTGCAGGCGAAACCCTGAGGAAAATCCAAATCAGGAAGTGCCTCTTATTTTGAAACCGTTGTGTTCCTCTGCACCCCTATTTGGCCATTGAAAGGGATATCAACCAGATTCATTTTTCTACGTATTCCCTAAGGTGTCTAAAGCACTTTGACGTAGTTTCACGCCTTTATGTTGAAGAATGAGCGTAAACGACTACATTGCGTAAGTGGCCAGCTGAGGGCTCAGAGTGATTCTTGTGTAAAAGACAAAAGGTAGTCGTGACCGCTATTTCCGGTGGATTTCTCAACATAAAGTGACCAACAAACGGAGGTATTTTGGGTATAAAAATAATCTTTATGGAACAAAAGGAACATTTGCTGTCAAACTGGGAGTCTCGTCAGTGAAAACATCCGAAGATCATCAAAAGGTAAACGGTTAATTTGATTGCTTTTCTGATTTGTGACCAAGCTTCCTGCTGCTAGCTGGACATATTGCTATGCTAGGCTATCGATAAACTTACAAACGCTTGTCTTGCTTTGGCTGTAAAGCATAATTTCAAAATCTGAGATGACAGGGTGATTAACAAAAGGCTAAACTGTGTTTCACTATATTTCATGAATTTATATTTTTTTACCGTTGCGCTATGCTAATTAGTGTAGTTGATGACAATTCTCCTGGATCCGGGATGGGTAGTTCCAAGATAAATCCTTAGTGTTGCCCTGCACTTGGAATGCTTTTCCAACAATCTTGAAGGAGTTCCCACATAAGCTGAGCACTTGTTGGCTGCTTCTTCACTCTGCGGTCGACTCATCCCAAACCATCCCAATTTGGTTGAGGTCAGGGGATTGTGGAGGCCAAGTCATTGGATGTAGCAACCCCATCAATCTCCTTGGTCAAATAGCCCTTACACAGCCTGGAGGTGTGTTGGGTCATTGTCCTGTTGAAAAAACAAATTATAGTCCCACTAAGGGCAAACCAGTTGGGATGGTGTATCGCTGCAGAATGCGGTGGTAGCCATGCCGATTAAGTGTACCTTGAATTCTAAAATAATCAGACTGTCACCAGAAAAGCACCCCCACACCACCTCCTCCATGCTTCACGGTGGGAAATACACATGCGGAGATCATCCGTTCTCACAAAGACACAGCGGTTGGAACCAAAAATCTCAAATTTGGACTAATCAGACCAAAAGGACACATTTCCACCAGTCTAATGTCCATTGCTCGTGTTTCTTGGCCCAAGCAAGTCTCTTCTTATTGATGTCCTTTAGTAGTGGTTTCTTTGCAGCAATTCGACCATGAAGGCCTGATTCACACAATCTCCTCTGAACAGTTGATGTTAAGATGTGTCTGTTACTTGAACTCTGAAGCATTATTTGGACTGCAATTTCTGAGGCGGGTAACGCTAATTAACTTATCCTCTGCAGCAGAGGTAACTCTAGGTCAATGACGGCCTAGGAACAGTGGGTTAACTGCCTTGTTAAGGGGCAGAATGACAGATCTTTCTTTACCTTGTCAGCTCGGGATTCGATCTTGCAACCTTCCCGTTACTAGTCCAACACTCTAACCACCTGCCGCTTCATAGTGATTGATGGTTTTTGTGACAGCACTTGAAGAAACTTTCTAAGTTATTGAAATTTTCCGTATTGACTGACCTTCATGTCTTAAAGAAATGGACTATTGTTTCTCTTTGCTTATTTGAACTGTTCTTGCCATAATATGAACTTGGTCTTTTACCAAATAGGGAAATCTTCTGTATACCACCAACACCTTGTCACAACACAACTGATTGGCTCAAACGCATTAAGGAAAGAAATCAACTTAAGGCACACCTGATAATTGAATGCCAAGAGAGTGCAAAGTGGTCATCAAGGCAAAGAGTGGCTACTTTGACAAATCTCAAATATATTTAGATTTGTTCAACACGTTTTTGGTTACTACATACCTGTCATTTAATCATTTTGATATCTTCACTATTATTCAACAAAATAGTAAAAACCCTTGAATAATTAGGTGTCCTAAAACGAGAGAGAGCGTGAGCACACAGAACAAAAATTTAAAACGCAACAATTTCAAAGATTTTACTGAGTTAAAGTTCATAAGGAAATCAGTCAATTGAAATAAATTCATGAGGCCCTAATACACTGCTCAAAAAAATAAAGGGAACACTAAAATAACACATCCTAGATCTGAATGAATGAAATATTCTTATTAAATACTTTTCTTTACATAGTTGAATGTGCTGACAACAAAATTACACAAAAATGATCAATGGAAATCAAATGTATCAACCCATGGAGGTCTGGATTTGGAGTCACACTCAAAATTAAAGTGGAAAACCACACTACAGGCTGATCCAACTGATGTAATGTCCTTAAAACAAGTCAAAATGAGGCTCAGTAGTGTGTGTGGCCTCCACGTGCCTGTATGACCTCCCTACAACGCCTGGGCATGCTCCTGATGAGGTGGCGGATGGTCTCCTGAGGGATCTCCTCCCAGACCTGGACTAAAGCATCCGCCAACTCCTGGACAGTCTGTGGTGCAATGTGGCGTTGGTGGATGGAGCGAGACATGATGTCCCAGATGTGCTCAATTGGATTCAGGTCTGGGGAACGGGCGGGCCAGTCCATAGCATCAATGCCTTCCTCTTGCAGGAACTGCTGACACTCCAGCCACATGAGGTCTAGCATTGTCTTGCATTAGGAGGAACCCAGTGACAACCGCACCAGCATATGGTCTCACAAGGGGTCTGAGGATCTCATCTCGGTAACTAATGGCAGTCAGACTACCTCTGGCGAGCACATAGAGGGCTGTGCGGCCCCCCAAAGAAATGCCACCCCACACCATGACTGACCCACCGCCAAACCGGTCATGCTGAAGGATGTTGCAGGCAGCAGAATGTTCTCCACGGCGTCTCCAGACTCTGTCACGTCTGTCACATGTGCTCAGTGTGAACCTGCTTTCATCTGTGAAGAGCACAGGGCACCAGTGGTGAATTCGCCAATCTTGGTGTTCGCTGGCAAATGCCAAACGTCCTGCACGGTGTTGGGCTGTAAGCACAACCCCCACCTTTGGATGTCGGGCCCTCATACCACCCTCATGGAGTCCGTTTCTGACCGTTTGAGCAGACACATGCACATTTGGGGCCTGTTGGAGGTCATTTTGCAGGGCTCTGGCAGTGCTCCTCCTGCTCCTCCTTGCACAAAGGCGGAGGTAGCGGTCCTGCTGCTGGGTTGTTGCCCTCCTACGGCCTCCTCCACGTCTCCTGATGTACTGGCCTGTCTCCTGGTAGCGCCTCCATGCTCTGGACACTACGCTGACAGACACAGCAAGCCTTTCTTGCCACAGCTCGCATTGATGTGCCATCCTGGATGAGCTGCACTACCTGAGCCACTTGTGTGGGTTGTAGACTCCGTCTCATGCTACCACTAGAGTGAAGGCACCGCCAGCATTCAAAAGCGACCAAAACATCAGCCAGGAAGCATAGGAACTGAGAAGTGGTATGTGGTCACCACCTGCAGAACCACTCCTTTATTGGGGGTGTCTTGCTAATTGCCTATAATTTCCACCTGTTGTCTATTCCATTTGCACAACAGCATGTGAAATGTATTGCCAATCAGTGTTGCAGAAGCCACATTGTTTGAATGCAGTCAGTTGTACAACTGACTAGGTATCCCCCTTTCCCTCACCAGATTGATCTATTCATTTTGTTATTATTTTACATTAGTATATGGCTCCCCCTCTTGCCCATTCATTGTACTGCGGCAAGTGTGTAGTCTAGGACAAATGGAAGAAGTTGGGCGTTCGGTAAGAGTCCTAGCTAGACGTGTCTTGAACATACATAGCAGACCATATTATGTCTTTACAGTTCCAGTAATCTACGCTTTATATTGAACAGAGAATTCATTTTTGTTAATATAAATAATTGCGGCACCATGTCCCTGGATCTCGGAGTGCTTTTTGCTGTTTGGCTTTTGGGAATCTTGAATGTGGACTGTACGTGTTGGGGGAAAAAACCCGCTTCAGGCTTGGGCAGTGGCTATGGTCAAATGGTAAAGAGGTCACTACAGCAGTACGGTCATAGACGAGAGAAAGGTATACAGGGTTCGTGTGTGGGGAGAGCGAGATTAGATGTTTGAGTCTGGGATTGTATTGTGTATGCATGTGTGAGTGTGGTGCATATGCGTGCCAGAGAGAGGGAGAAGTTCTCTGGAGTAGAGTTAAATCAGGACATCGTCTAAGAACATGGCAGAAGGGGATAACTCAGTGTGCTGCCAAGAATGATGACAACAGTCAGTGAGTCTCTCCCTCTGTCACACATGCACACACGCGCTCAGTCTAACACACGAGTGTAGAAAACATTAGGAACACATTCCAAATATTGAGTTGCACCCCCTTTTGCTCTTAGAACAGCCTCAATTCGTCGGGGCATCAAATCAAATTTATTTGTCACATACACATGGTTAGCAGATGTTAACGTGAGTGTAGCGAAATGCTTGTGCTTCTAGTTCAGAAAATGCAGTAATAACCAACGAGTAATCTATCCTAACAATTCCAAAACTACTACCTTATACACACACAAGTGTAAAGGGATAAAGAATATGTACATAAAGACATGAATGAGTGATGGTACAGAACGGCATAGGCAAGATGCAGTAGATGGTATCGAGTACAGTATATACATATGAGATGAGTAATGTAGGGTATGTAAACAAAGTGGCATAGTTTAAAGTGGCTAGTGATACATGTATTACGTAAAGATGCAGTAGATGATAGAGTACAGTATATACATATGAGATGAGTAATGTAGGGTATGTAAACATTATATTAAGTAGCATTGTTTAAAGTGGCTAGTGATATATTTTACATCAATTCCCATTATTAAAGTGGCTGGAGTTGAGTCAGTGTGTTGGCAGCAGCCACTCAATGTTAGTGGTGGCTGTTTAACAGTCTGATGGCCTTGAGATTGAAAAACAGCTTCTGTCTCTCGGCCCCTGCTTTGATGCACCTGTACTGACCTCGCCTTCTGGATGATAGCAGGGTGAACAGGCAGTGGCTCGGGTGGTTGTTGTCCTTGATGATCTTTATGGCCTTCCTGTGACATCGGGGGGTGTAGGTGTCCTGGAGGGCAGGTAGTTTGCCCCCGGTGATGCGTTGTGCAGACCTCACTACCCTCTGGAGAGCCTTACGGTTGTGAGCGGAGCAGTTGCCGTACCAGGCGGTGATACAGCCCGACAGGATGCTCTCGATTTTGTATCTGTAGAAGTTTGTGAGTGCTTTTGGTGACAAGCCAAATTTCTTCAGCCTCCTGAGGTTGAAGAGGTGCTGCTGCGCCTTCTTCACGATGCTGTCTGTGTGGGTGGACCAATTCAGTTTGTCTGTGATGTGTACGCCGAGGAACTTAAAACTTACTACCCTCTCCATTACTGTCCCATCGATGTGGATAGGGGGGGTGCTCCCTCCGCTGTTTCCTGAAGTCCACAATCATCTCCTTAGTTTTGTTGACGTTGAGTGTGAGGTTATTTTCCTGACACCACACTCCGAGGGCCTTCACCTCATCCCTGTAGGCCGTCTCGTCGTTGTTGGTAATCAAGCATACCACTGTAGTGTCGTCCGCAAACTTGATGATTGAGTTGGAGGCGTGCGTGGCCACGCAGTCGTGGGTGAACAGGGAGTACAGGAGAGGGCTCAGAACGCACCCTTGTGGGGCCCCAGTGTTGAGGATCAGCGGGGTGGAGTTGTTACCTACCCTCACCACCTGGGGGCGGCCCGTCAGGAAGTCCAGTACCCAATTGCACAGGGTGGGGTCGAGACCCAGGGTCTCGAGCTTGATGACGAGTTTGGAGGGTACTATGGTGTTAAATGCTGAGCTGTAGTCGATGAACAGCATCCTCACATAGGTATTCCTCTTGTCCAGATGGGTTAGGGCAGTGTACAGTGTGGTTGAGATTGCATCGTCTGTGGACCTATTTGGGCGGTAAGCAAATTGGAGTGGATTTAGGGTGTCAGGTAGGGTGGAGGTGATATGGTCCTTAACTAGTCTCTCAAAGCACTTCATGATGACGGAAGTGAGTGCTACGGGGCGGTAGTCGTTTAGCTCAGTTACCTTAGCTTTCTTGGGAACAGGAAAAATGGTGGCCCTCTTGAAGCATGTGGGCACAGCAGACTGGGATAGGGATCGATTGAATATGTCCGTAAACACACCAGCCAGCTGGTCTGCGCATGCTCTGAGGGCGCGGCTGGGGATGCCGTCTGGGCCTGCAGCCTTGTGAGGGTTAACACGTTTAAATGTTTTACTCACATCGGCTGCAGTGAAGGAGAGTCCGCATGTTTAGGTTGCGGGCAGTGTCAGTGGCACTGTATTGTCCTCAAAGCGGGCAAAAAAGTTATTTAGTCTGCCTGGGAGCAAGACATCCTGGTCCGTGACGGGGCTGGTTTTCTTTTTGTAATCCGTGATTGACTGTAGACCATGCCACATACCTCGTGTCTGAGCCGTTGAAATGTGACTCTACTTTGTCTCTATACTGATGCTTAGCTTGTTTGATTGCCTTGTGGAGGGAATAGCTACACTGTTTGTATTTGTTCATGTTTCCGGTCACGATGCCCTGATTAAAAGCAGTGGTTTGCGCTTTCAGTTCCACGCGAATGCTGCCATCAATCCACAGTTTCTGGTTTGGGAATTTTTTAATCGTTGCTATGGGAATGACATCTTCAATGCACTAATGAACTCGCTCACCGAATCAGTGTATTCGTCAATGTTGTTGGACGCAGTGCGGAACATATCCCAGTCCACGTGATGGAACAGTCTTGGAGCGTGGAATCAGATTGGTCGGACCAGCGTTGAACAGACCTGAGCGCGGGAGCTTCTTGTTTTAGCTTCTGTCTGTAAGCAGGGAGCAACAAAATGGAGTCGTGGTCAGCTTTTCCGAAAGGAGGGCGGGGCAGGGCCTTATATGCGTTGCGGAAGTTAGAATAGCAATGATCCAAGGTATTACCAGCCCTGGTTGCGCGATCGATATGCTGATACAATTTAGGGAGTCTTGTTAAAATCCCCAGCTACAATGAATGCAGCCTCAGGATATGTGGTTTCCAGTTTGCATAGAGTCAAATAAAGTTTGTTCAGGGCCATCGATGTGTCTGCTTGGGGGGAATATATACGGCTGTGATTATAATCGAAGAGAATTCCCTTGGTAGATAATGCGGTCGACATTTGATTGTGAGGAATTCTAAATCAGGTGAACAGAAGGACTTGAGTTCCTGTATGTTGTTGTGACCACACCACGTCTCGTTAACCATAAGGCATACGCCCCCGCCCCTCTTCTTACCAGAAAGATGTTCGTTTCTGTCGGCGCGATGCGTGAAGAAATCAGTTGGCTGCACTGATTCCGTTAGCGTCTCTCGAGTGAGCCATGTTTCCGTGAAGCAAAGAACGTTACAGTCTCTGATGTCCCTCTGGAATGCTACCCTTGCTTGGATTTCATCAACCTTGTTGTCAAGAGACTGGACATTGGCGAGTAGTATGCTAGGGAGTTGTGCGCGATGATCCCGTCTCCAGAGCCTGATCAGAAGACCGCTTTGTTTCCCTCTTTTACAACGTCTTTGTTTTGGGTCGCAGGCTGGGATCCATTCCGTTGTCCTGGGTGAAAGGCAGAACACAGGATCCGTTCCGGGAAAGTCATATTCCTGGTCGTACTGATGGTGAGTTGACGTTGCTCTTATATTCAATAGTTCTTCCCGACTGTATGTAATGAAACCTAAGATGACCTGGTGTACCAATGTAAGAAATAACACGTAAAAAAACTAAACTGCATAGTTTCCTAGGAACGCGAAGCGAGGCGGCCATCTCTGTCGGCCATCTCATGGACTCTACAAGGTGTTGAAAGAGCTGCTGGCCCATGTTGACTCCAATGCTTCCCACAGTTGTGTCAAGTTGGCAGGATGGACCATTCTTAATACGCTCAGCAGCCAGCCTCAGCCCAGCAGCTATGGATACGAGAACCACTTCACTCCAATAAGCAGTTACTAAGGCCACAGCTGACTCCACATAATACAGGCCCGACTCCCGTGAGTGAAAATTTACCACTGTACATTAAACTGATGACAATCCCCCTTTAAAATATCATATACTGTCCCAAAACAAGGTTAGCTTTCTACTTGGCATAAGAGCACGTTTTGGTTTTAGGTGCCGACCCAAATCCAGCCGTGGACGCTCAATTTATTTGTTGTTGCAGTGTGCACTTCAATAAAAGCAGTTTCCTCGCCTAACAGACTTCAACCAACGCATTATTCATTTCCGATAGAACGATACAGCTGAGGGGAGTTTCAAATTCTGAACTGGACATTTAAAAAAAAAATGCACCACTTTTTCTGTATGCTTATCTGACATGTTAGCATGGCTAATGTAAAAATAACCATAGGGATGCATTCCCTAGCTATGCTAATACAACATTAGCATTATAATTCAACACTACATTTCTGCACCCTAGCCATCATTTTCACATACCTCATTCTCCCCCCCTTCTCATTTCTTTCACAAGTTCTCGCTCTTATTTATAAAAAAAAATAAAATAAAAAAAACTCTATTCCTATCTATCTATTCAGCCATCTATAGTTGTCAGGATATATTGTGTTGGCATATTGGTTGTCAGGGGAATGTGACGTCATAATGTAAATGTGTGTGGATCTGAAAATGTTTTCTGCATACTGTAACATAGGTGGAAGATTGATACTATTGGTTCACAGCCAAGCTTTGAATACCAATTATTATCTGTATTTGTAAAAAATAAAAAATATATTTTTTTAAAGTAATCCTTGACAAAAATCCTTGACAATGTCAAATAACTCAAGCATAGATTGGTCACTTTTCTTTCTAATTTGGGACACAAAAAGTAAAGACCATGAGTAAAGGCATCACATGATTCCCAGCCGAAACGGTTTGTGCATAGACAGTATTATGACTGCAATTCTGTTAGGTTTTGGACTTCCGGAAGGTTTTTTTGGGGGGGAGGGGGGGGCTGTTCCGATCACAAAAATGTTTGAGGCAAGCCGAAATCAGTAGGCGAAGTCCACGTCTTCTCGTCAGCGATTGGTCAAAAGAAGGGATCATTCAACGAATCGCCTGTTGTCATTCAAAAGAGACGACTTGTCCTCATGCAAATTTTTTCACTTGAGAAATAAATCCTGCATCAAAACATCCTAGTCAAATGCAAAATCCCCTCGGCAAAATGTAAAAATGATTTACAGATTTGAGTTCTTACACTAATTCGGACTACTTTGAGTTTGAGGAAGTGTATACTGGCTAGGGCGTTTTTTTTTTTTTAAACAGTACGTTTTTTAAAAACAGTACTGCTGCTTTTTTCTCTTTTTTTCAAGCGTAGATCTTTTAAGGGAGTATGCGAGGTAGGTAGTAGGTGCCAGGTGTACCGGTTTGTGTCAGGAACTACAACGCTGCTGGTTTTTCAGGCTCAACATTTTCCTGTGTGTATCAAGAATTGTTTTATTTAACTAGACAGAATGGTCCACTACCCCAAGGACATCCTGCCAACTTGACAACTGTGGGAAGCACTGGAGACAACACAAGCCTGCATCCCTGTGGAACGCTTTCGACACCTTGTAGAGTCCATGCCCCAACAAATTGAGGCTGTTCTTTGGCCAAAAGGGGGGAGGTGCAACTCAATATTAGGAAGGTGTTCCTAATGTTTGGTATTCTCAGTGTATGCTAATATATGCTACAAATACTTTTACATTTGCATGAAATTTTACTGGTCGTATAGACATATTTAGCAAAATGCTTGTGTTCCTAGGGCCAACAGTGCAGTAGTATCTAACAATTCACAGCAACACACACAAATCTAAAAGTAAATGAATGAATTAAGACAGACATTTCAGGAGGAGCAAACAAATGTCCTTGTTTTTTTAAAGAAAAGCTATTTTTATCCATTAACATCAAATGATCAGAAATACAGTGGACATAGTCATTTACAACATTAACAATCGTAGCTGGAAACGTCTGATTTTATGGATTATCTACAGAGGCCCATTATCAGCAACCATCACTCCTGTGTTCCAATGGCACGCTTTTTTTTTTTAAAGGTGTGGATCAGCTTAATATTGCAAATAGATTGCTTCCATCAATGTAATTGTCTGCATCATATCCAATCACCCATATATTTTTGGGTAAATATACACTTTTTTTCAATTTTTAGAATATACCTTTATTATTCCTCGCAAACCCAACCACCCCTCCCCCAATTGGAGTAAACTAATGAACAATAACACTTATGTATAAAACTGAAGGTAGAAGCCTATTACACATTTTAGACAATATATTTTACAATTGTTACTGTTTTTTTTAAATCCTTCCTCTTTTTCTGATGTCCATCCAGTTTGATTTCTATTTGTAACTGCGCAATATCACGAAATTTGTTGTGTTAGCTAATCCAAGTTTATCCTTTTAAAAAGCGAATTGATAGCACAGCTGAAAACTGTTGTCCTGCTTAAAAAAAGCAATAAAACTGGCCTTCTTTAGACTAGTTGAGTATCTGGAGCATCAGCATTTGTGGGATCGACTACAGGCTCAAAATGGCCAGAAACAAAGACTTTTCTGAAACTCATCAGTCTATTCTTGTTCTGAAAAATTAAGGCTATTCCGAGAGAAATTGACAAGAAACTGTTGATCAGTGTCTGTTCTTTTGCCCATCTTAATCTTTTTTAATGGCCCGTCAGATGTTCTTGGTCACCTCCCTGACCAAGGCCCTTCTCCCCCGATTGCGCAGTTTGGCCGGGCGGCCGGCTTTAGGAAGTGTCTTGGTGGTTCAAAGCTTCTTCCATTTAAGAATGATGGAGGCCACTGTTCTTGGCGACCTTCAATACTGCAGAAATGTTTTGGTACCCTTCCCCAGATCTGTGCCTCGACACAATCCTGTCTCAGCGCTCTACGGACAATTCCTTCGACTTCAAGGCTTGGATTTTGCTCTGACATGCACTGTCAACTGTGGGACCTTATGTAGACAGGTGGGTGCCTTTCCAAATTATGTCCAATCAATTGAATTTACCACAGGTGGACTCCAAGTTGTAGAAACATCACAAGGATGATCAATGGAAACAAGATGCACCGGAGCTCAATTTCAAGTCTCATAGCAAAGGGCCTGAATACTTATGTAAATAAGGTATGTTTTTATATTTGATATAAATTTGCAAAAAAATTCAAAAACCTGTTTTTGCTGTGTCGTTATTGGTTATTGTGTGTAGCTTGCTGATAGTATTTTATTTAATCATTTTAGAAAAAGGCTGCAACATAACAAATGTAGAAAAAGTCAAGGGGTCTGAATACTTTCCAAAGGTAATGTATAGTGTATATTTAATATTTATAACCTGACTTGCCGGTCTTAATTGCCCCTGTGGGGATAAAGAAAAAGTTGTATTGAATTACCATTCTCAGCGAGTGGAGCCAGGACCTCAAAGATCATCTCCTTCTTCTCGTGCTCTGCCTGCTTCTGGAACAGACGTACCAGCTCCTCAGCGATGTTCGTGGAGGCAAACTGTTCCTTACTGGACTCTGCAGAAATTAAGTTAAATCAAGATGAAATGACTGGTCCAGTCGGTTTGTGCGCAGGCCAACTGTGTTCATTCATTTTCATGCCAAGTGTACGGCATGATAACGATCAAAGATTCAGCACCATGCTAAAGACATACACACCGGAATCAGTTCTGTCCATGGACTTACAAAATATGTGAATGACTGGAGAGTCCACAGCTCAACTTTTATTGGGGCTTGACCATTTTTTATGCTCAAAGCCCAGGCCCCAGAGAGCATGGTATAAAGCTGAACTAAGTCCAGAATGGCGGGGTGGAAGCAGTATTCTACTCAATGTACCGTATAATTAATTTAGAATACATTTTCTTTGGTTTATGCCCAAAATACATAGTGACCTCTCTGATCAGCACTAAGATGTCCCACTACCCACCGAGCTCAGCCAAGTTTCCGAAAGCGATGAGGCACATCTCTGTAAGAGCCGTGTTGTCTGAGTGGAGCCCCAGCAGCTTCACCAGGGTGGGAATCACCCCCATGTTAATCAGCTGGGCCTGCAAGGAGTCTGGAGAGGACACACAGAAGAGATCAGAGGATAGGTAAGAGTACTGCCATCTAGTGTTTGAGAGGTTGAATTACAATATGGCCACAAAGATCAGGGTGGGCAGTGTTAGGCAAATTAACTAAACAGAAACACCCTTATGTGTGTGTGTGTGTGTGTGAGTGTGTGTGTAATTTATGAAGAGAGATACATTGGGCTATGAAAAAGACTGTCAGCCTTGCTCTGCCAGAAAACACACACCCACACTAGTCAATAATATAATTAGAAGTGGAAAAGCTAATGGAATGTATAAAGCCAAACGTCTTGAAATCAAGTCTCAAGAGGATTATAAAAAGGCAATTTCTAAAAAAGGGAAATTAGTTCATGCAAACAAGGAAACAAATTTGCACATTAGAACTACCATTTGCTAAATGTAGACTAGCTATACAGTATATATTTTTTTCATATACAGGATATCAGAGTGCAGATGTATTTCCCTGGTTGTAGTGAGCTCTGGAAAACCAGCTAGAAGAGCCTAGAGAGGAAAGATAAGAAAAAGAGTTGATTAAGTTGACTAAGAGACTTCCAATACTGACAAAATGGGCGGAGAGAGAGAGAGAACAAGAAGAAAAAGGAGAAGTTAAAGAAAAGAAGAATGGGAAAGTGATGAGACAGAGGTAGACGATAAAAGGCTAGAAGGAAGGAAGGAGGGGAAGCAAGTGAGTGAGAAAAGGAAGTAAACCAATTGAAAAATAGTTATATTAGTGAATTATTAAGGGTTCTCTCTGAAATACAAGCTGACATTTTTTGCTGGTACTTATTGAAAACAACCACCATCAACTGTCATCCGCCAGAATTGTTATTCACTCAAAACATTAGATCCTAACCATAATCCACAACCATAGGCCTCGACACGAGCAGAGCGAATTCCAGAAACATAAACCAACTTGGGTCAAAGTTTACATTTACACAAAAATATTGATTTCTATTTCTTCAATTTGCACGGACGCTGTAAAAACCAGTGGACGTGCAGAGCTTCTATTAATGTTAATGAAGGTTATATTAGCTGTGGTGACAGTTTACAAACAGCCAGCTGAAGGAAATGGGCCGCTGGCGGCCACAAACTCATTTGCATTGCGTAATTGCAAAAATGCTCCGGCCCTCGCTGTGGTGCGCAGAGCAGACCAACTCCATTACTCTGACGTGTTAGATTCCGTATATCAGCGGAGAGAAAGCGGTTTCTCTCCTCTTCACCGTTCCAAGGACGTGTAGAGCATGCGGTATTTGTATGTATTATTTTCAACCATCAACTTTTTCAGCCTTTTGAGTGGTGACATTTGAGACAGCGTTTGTTTTATTGTAGCCGATGACAGGGCTTGGAAACAACTCTAGGCTACATTTCACACCTAACCTCGTGCTAAATAATTCAAACTTTATTTAATAAATTACATTTATAAACAGTGTTGAGCAGGACGTAATTGCACTAGGGAGTTATATTACACACTTTGTTATTACGTTTACTTACATTATTTTCTCAACTTTGGTATAGAGGCTACATGAAGTGTGTCTCGTTTTTCTCAAACATGCTTTTCATGGAGCAGCAATAAAAACAAATGGCCTTATTCAAAGCTAAACAGATTGGAGGCCACAACCAACCATAACTGACTAATGGAGTCAAAACATGTCTGTGTGTGAGATATTTGAATCTGATTTGAATCCAATTTGACTTAAGTCAAATCAGGCTTTGCTGAGCTCCGTGAAATGGTTTGATTTAGTGCAGTGAAAGCGGTGCTTGGCAGCTGATGCTAAACGTCAGTGTCACCGGAAGTAGCACCACTTCAAGCAGAGGACAGTAACTCGCATGGAAACAGAATTCCACACATCGTGGAACATTTACTTGAACGGGGATGGCCGTTCTACTAACTCTATTTCTGTGTAACCACAGCACTGTTTAACGTCTGATGATCTGATCGCAGATCATTAGGTTTACGAAGAAAATCCTCCTAGCTCCATGTTTGATTGGGGGAAAGAACAAGAGTTGTCACTGACTTGCATGTACCCCCCCTGAACGCCACATTTCTGCTCACATTTAAATTCTCAGTCTATTTTCAACGGGAGGACAAAAGAGTTGATGAGTGACCTTGGACTGGTCAGAGATCGTACGGGAGAAGAGATATGCATCTTGCCCCCACGGAGGAGAGAAAGTTATAGAACTTGGCCCATTCATTAATAATTTACATTATTCAGAGAGGAGCAGTACGTCGTGGAACATCAGGGTTAGAACGTAGACGAAAGGGGCATAAACACTCACCGAGCATCCCTGTCACAACACCACTAACCAGCCTGGGGTGTTTTCATTCATGCAAACCGTTGCAAAATTGTTTTGCATCAGAACAATTCATAAACAGTTTATGGGACAAATTCAGCGACAACTCCCTGTTTCGGCCCATTTACTTCAGTTTGGTTCCTGGTCATCTCGCTTAACCCAGAACTAAAATCTTGTGTAATTTGATCAGCTATGGCAATTCTGGGTCTAAACACCAGAATTAATGCTGCTCATTATCCTACACATTCTACACCGCCGCAACAGATTCTTCAGTTTACGTGCAGAATCGTATTCTTTGGTTTATGCACAGAATCTGTGATGAGGTCACTAGTGAATACACTCCTGGGGAACAAATAAGACCAAAACTCAACTTTCTGTAATCCAATTTGATGAGGGTTCCACAGCAGCTACTTGAAATGCTTTACATGTAGACTCAGCAATGACATCATACCCAGTGGGGTGACTTCCTGCTTACCGACCTCAACCAATTTCAAATCTGGCAAGACTGACACTTCACTATTGTCTCTTCCCAATGTGGGCAGGCTTCAAGTGAGGACGCACATTGGGAAGAGTCAATAGTGGCTGTTTTGGTAGATTTGATTTGTTGTTGATGTCTGTAAGCAGGAAGTTGTCCCCCCCCCCCGCTGTGTATGATGTCATATTGCAGAGTCTACCCTTAAAAAGGTAGTGTTAAGAGTTGTGCAGTAAAGATACTTGCAAAGGAAAATGAGTCACTGCTAATCCCCAGTGGCAAAATCATTGCATCACAACAAGACTAGTTAATTAGCTAGCACAGTTAAACGGTTCTAAACAACGTGTTCATTTGAATGAAAGATTCATATTTTATGGTGAGTCTGTATGAGTCCAAAATGGCACCCTATTCTCTGGTCAAAAGTAGTGCACTATGTAGGGAATAGGGTCCCATTTGGAACGTGGCCTAATTAAACTGGAACAGGTGCTGGAAGGTTGACAGCAGAAGTTATCCATATTGATTAGGCCGGACCTTGCACCTGGATGGACCATATAGGCTTAGCAAGGAGGGTTGTGGGAGAATAGGCAATCTAACTAAAAAACAAGAGAGTGCTGTGTAAAGGGGAAGAAATGGCTGCAGTATAAGCTGTAGGGACACCATCACCACCAATTACAAGGACAAGCAGTCTCTGCTTTAAGAGGAAAATTACCAAGGCCTCAAGCAAGATACAATAGAAAGCAATGGAAGTGGACTTGAAGCAGACAGACCACTCTCCAGGGAACAGATATTGAACAATCCTCTTTATCACTACCTCCTGTCACCATGGTGAGTAAAGGCTGAGTAATATAAAACTTGAACATTGGCTAAAATCTAAATTTGTCAAGACCTTTTTAGACTTCAAAACCAGTCGGCTAATGAGTCCATGCCCCTACACCATCTATTATAAAGTCCCAGTTGTGTAGATCCAGCGATATGGAAATAACAATTAGTTTGGATTTGAGGCATGTAGCAGCTGCAAAAGCTAATGGAGGTCCACATAAACAAGCACAACAGATGGCCTGGGACGTGGACTCGTTTCACCATTAATTACATTTGAGGTCTGAAAATATCAGACAAAACTTTCATTTTTAAGTAAACCATCACTTTAAGACTGGATAAAAGCTGTCAACATGACGTTTAGTACAGTCACCAACACTGCCAAAGTAGGGCGGCAGGTAGCCTAGCGGTTAGAGCATTGGGCCAGCAACTGAAAGGTCAATGGTTTGAATACCCGAGCCGAAAAGGTGAAAAATCTGTTGACGTGCCCTTGAGCAAGGCACTTAACACTAATTTCCTCCAGGGGCGCCGTAATACTATGGCTGACCCTGTAAAACAACACATTTCACTGCACCTATCCGGTGTATATGACAATAAAACATCTCACTTTATCTCTTAGATTAATTCTTTAAAAAGTTTACTCTGTTCAGATTGGTTAATTTAGTTTATCCGGGGGGAGTTTGTTATTACCATTTTCATTGCTATAGTTCATCAGCATGCCACAAAAGACAGTCAAGAGCTTTCCATTGTCCGGGTCAGTATTTTGGGACAGTGACTTTATGTGTCCAGCTACTATCTGAGCCCCTCCCGCCTGGTCAACTGCACTCCTGCCCTCATCTGCAAAACAAAGAGGTCAGGGGGACATCAACAAAGAAAAACCACAAAAATCACAACAAGCAACCTGGAAAATAAATCAATAGAGAGAAAGTTAAGCAAGCAGTAAAAAATTAAATAAAATACACAATCACAAAAATGCTATTTAAATATAACCATAAATAATGATTCATCAGAACATGGAAAAGGAGAGGCAAAAATATAAAATTAAAATAACTAGCATTACCAAAGCTCATACCCTTCATACAGAACTGGGAGTCGTGACATAATTCCAGTGTGTTTTTGGTCATGCCCACCCAAGTAGGGCTGGCAGAGTTAATCTTGTAACTCCAGTTTGTCATTTTAGTGCACTCCTTTCTTTTGCGATTAATCGTAGCCTGAAAGCATTCAAAACGCACTGGAAAAAAATAAAAAAAGGTATGCCTTATACATTTTCCTTGATTCCGCTTACCGTTACTTTGGACATAAAACACGTCAATATTCTTGTAATGCTTTTCGTATAAAAAAATAAAATATAAATCGTAAATTACAGTTCAATTTGATCAAATTCGGAATTTGCAATTAGTCACGGTTAATCACAGCAAATCTTCCGATTAACTCAAAATATACAGCGAGCAGTGCTCGCACACATTATAGTCAATAGTGGTAGCAACAACCATACTAGAGTCCAGCTAAACAGAATGTAGCTGAGTCATGTTATGCAAATGAGCATGACTGAACAGCAACAGAGGTGGAGTGATGAAACCCAGCTGAATTGAGGAGAGACAAAACGGCTGTTCTCTTTGTGCAAATAAAAGGCCACATCTTGGGAACTGAAAACCAGACAGCCTTGGGACCATGGGAGTTGAAGTTATGTCATACCAAGTGACTAGTCTGTTTTTATTAAATCGTTTTTAGCAGAGGCCTCATTGAGTAACCTGAATTAGCACCACATTACTACAGATCACAGTACCGTTGTGGGATACTGCTCGACATAACAATCGACTACAGCCATGCAAATCCGATCTTTAAAAAAAAAAATGCGAAGTGCAATAAGCCGGTCATAGTTATAAATCATTAAACGAAATAGGACTCAACCTCACCTGTGATAGAAACGTGGTTAACAATGCTAGTTGTGGTCAACTAAAATGGAGATTTGTTGGTGCTCCTGAGGTTAGGGTTTGAACTTTAAGGACGTCACCTTTGCCTGCAGACATCGCGTAGACAATGAGTGCTTGATGTGCCAAGAGAAAATGTAGCATGAAAGACCAGAGCCCGGAGGGAGGCCACGAGCTCTGATAAATACGCTGAGTGTACAAAACATTAAGAACATCCTTCCATGACATTGACTGATCAGGTGACTGACCAGGTGAAAAAGCAACAATCGCTTATTGATGCCACTTGTTAAAGTCACTTCAAAATCAGTGTAGATTAAGAGGAGACAGGTTAAAGAAAGATGTTTAAGCCTTGAGACATGGATTGTATGAGTGCCATTCAGAGGGTGGATGGGCAAGACAAAATATTTAAGTGCCTTTGAATGCGGGGTACGGTACTACGTGCCAGGTGCACCGGTTTGTGTCAAGAAATGTGGAACGCTTTCGACACCTAGAGTCCATGCCCCGATGAATTGAGGCTGTTCTGAGGGCAAAGGGGGGTGCAACTCATGATTAGGAAGGTGTTCCTAATGTTTAGTATCCTATTCTGGTTGAATTTCCACAGACTACAGACCAGGAATGAATGACTTTTCTTAGAACTCAGAATTGGGGATAATGTCCTTGTCAAAGTAAACACTAATTAAGGAATGGGGGAGTATTTCCCCTTTGTGAAAATGACAAGCCACATCCTGTGACAGTACGCCAACGCTGGACATCGTAGAGTCAACAAAACGTCTGTACAAGCGTTGCGTTAGCCAACACAGGAACATATCGACGGCAGACTATATGGGGATGTCTGGAGTGTAGCTAGCAGAGGAAGCGTTATGGGCCTTGTCAGTATATCATTGTCTGTACTAGCGGTTTTAACACAGAAACACAACACATTATACAGTGTTATGTGTGCATAGCGGTGGCAGCCAGAATGTGGTGTCTGGAGCGTAGCTGGCTTGTTGGCTGAGGAAGTGTTATGTGATCAGTCATCCCGTTCGTGGACATGCGCAGACTGGTTCGCCTCTAGTCTCCCGATACCAGCCAACCACGACCTTGCTAGTCCACAGCCAACCACGTCCCCCACATCCAACCTCAACCTGGTTGGGACACCTGCCCACTTCCTTAACACTTGATCATGGACAGGAAGAGAAATGAGGGGAGAGAGATGGAGTTGAGAGAGAGGAAGCCAGAGAAAAAAGTGTGAGCGCAAGTGTGTGTGTGCATGTGCATAGACTGGAGAGAGAGCGAGAGAGAGAGTGCAGGAGAAGGATGGAGAAGGACTAAAAGCAAGGGAGAAGGACTAAAACTGGCTGGAATCTGGATGGCATTAATGGACAACGGACAAAATGCTGGCACTGTTTTTCTGTTGCTAGGTCTGGAAGTTGTATGAATGCAATTGGCAGTTGAAGTGGTAGGATTGTTGCTGTGTTGATTACATTTTGAAAGGGCCAGAACCCGGAGCAACCAGACAGCTACAGACTCCCTCTAAACTGATTTCTTCAGTGGTGCCCCTATTAAGAGTTGAAAACAGCTGCAGCTCTGACTGACACACACACACACACACACACACACACCTGCCACCATGCCAAAAAAAGGCTTCACCAATTGCCCCCACACTCAAACTCTTTCTGATTCTATCAAACCACAGACATCTGGGAAACAATGCCCCAGAAACAACAGCTGCCATTAAGGCCTCGACCCAACAGACAGACCACTAACCACTCAGCAAAACCCGACAATGATATTTTCTCCTCAAATGTATTCACGACAACTCTTGATTAAGTCACCTACATTTTTTTTATTCTAGAGGCATCGGGGGAAGTGATTGTAAGCAGTTTTACCTTTGTGTGACAGACATAGGTCTCTGAGGTGTCTGTCTGGGGAAAGAAATGTGGCAGGAGCTCTGGGCTAGAATGATTATGGCTGCCACTCCGTCGCCTCTTGAAACGGACAGAAATTCTCAATAGTACATTTGACATTAGTCATTTAGCAGATGCCCTTATCCAGAGCGACTTACAGTATTAAGTGCATACATTCTCGCACTGGTCCCCCGTGGGAATTGAACCCACAACCCTGGTGTTGCAAGCACCATGCTATACCAACAGCCACACGGGACAATAGTGACAGAGCTGCCTAGCGAAGCCTCTTGCTAGTCCACAGATGAAATATGGATTTCATATTGATAAATGGGGTGAAGCACAGACAATATCATACTGGTAGTGACCTCAGAGTATTCCAATTTACAGCCGGCCAGAGTATTCCAATTTACAGCCGGCCAGAGTATTCCAATTTACAGCCGGCCAGAGTATTCCAATTTACATCCGGCCAGAGTATTCCAATTTACATCCGGCCAGAGTATTCCAATTTACATCCGGCCAGAGTACTCCAATTTACATCCGGCCAGAATATTCCAATTTACAGCCGGCCAGAGTATTCCAATTTACATCCGGCCAGAGTATTCCAATTTACATCCGGCCAGAGTATTCCAATTTACATCCGGCCAGAGTATTCCAATTTACATCCGGCCAGAGTATTCCAATTTACATCCGGCCAGAGTATTCCAATTTACATCCGGCCAGAGTATTCCAATTTACATCCGGCCAGAGTATTCCAATTTACAGCCGGCCAGAGTATTCCAATTTACAGCCGGCCAGAGTATTCCAATTTACATCCGGCCAGAGTATTCCAATTTACATCCGGCCAGAGTATTCCAATTTACATCCGGCCAGAGTATTCCAATTTACAGCCGGCCAGAGTATTCCAATTTACATCCGGCCAGAGTATTCCAATTTACAGCCGGCCAGAGTATTCCAATTTACATCCGGCCAGAGTATTCCAATTTACAGCCGGCCAGAGTATTCCAATTTACAGCCGGCCAGAGTATTCCAATTTACAGCCGGCCAGAGTACTCCAATTTACATCCGGCCAGAGTATTCCAATTTACATCCGGCCAGAGTATTCCAATTTACATCCGGCCAGAGTATTCCAATTTACATCCGGCCAGAGTATTCCAATTTACATCCGGCCAGAGTATTCCAATTTACAGCCGGCCAGAGTATTCCAATTTACATCCGGCCAGAGTATTCCAATTTACAGCCGGCCAGAGTATTCCAATTTACATCCGGCCAGAGTATTCCAATTTACATCCGGCCAGAGTATTCCAATTTACATCCGGCCAGAGTATTCCAATTTACAGCCGGCCAGAGTATTCCAATTTACATCCGGCCAGAGTATTCCAATTTACAGCCGGCCAGAGTATTCCAATTTACAGCCGGCCAGAGTACTCCAATTTACAGCCGGCCAGAGTATTCCAATTTACAGCCGGCCAGAGTATTCCAATTTACAGCCGGCCAGAGTACTCCAATTTACATCCGGCCAGAGTATTCCAATTTACAGCCGGCCAGAGTATTCCAATTTACAGCCGGCCAGAGTATTCCAATTTACAGCCGGCCAGAGTATTCCAATTTACAGCCGGCCAGAGTATTCCAATTTACAGCCGGCCAGAGTATTCCAATTTACAGCCGGCCAGAGTATTCCCCACCTCCAATATATCCAGATGAGAAACAGGTTATATCGCATTATATTATGATGAACTAAGACTAAACAGATTTTCAGCAGACCAATGTCATCAAAAAGAGCAGATAATGCTAACAGTCGGTTTAGAATCCGCTGACACCTGTTTCCCCAGCATGATGCAATTCAGCACCTCTGGGAGGGGAGAGGGAAGAGAGGAGGGCCAGTTGAAAGGAAAAGTCGATTCAGTACTTCCCCTATAATTACACCTAGGCAAGATGCAGTCCCCCTTTCTTATAAAAGTTGACCTCCCCTTCCCATAAATTATAATAATTATGGCGGAACCCATAGACACCGATTCCGGGTCCTTTTCCAACTGGCCTATGACAAATGTTTAAAGGAATCCTATACGAAATGTGTAAGAGAAGCCTTTGAGAGGGAGACCTATAGTAGGATGAACTTACGGCTGTCATAGCAGATGTTGCCCAGGGCGCGGCCTGTCTGCAGCAGCACCTCCTGGTCCTTGGAGTGGAGCAGCTGCACCAGGGGAGGGATGAGGCCTGCCTCCACACAGGGGCTCCGCATGAACTCTGGAGGGGAGAGGAAGCAGTCAGGATTAGGCTCCAGGGTAAAGTTTACCAACAGTACAGACCTGGGATAAACTTCCCCATCCCCAATCTTACACATTAGTGGGGGACATTTTTTTAAAATGACCCTTTTTTTTCAGTTAAGAACAAATTCTTATTTTCATAGAAGGCCTAGGAACAGGGGCAGAACGGCAGATTTGTACCATGTCAGCTCGGGGGTTTGAACTTGCAACCTTCCGGTTACTAGTCCAACGCTCTAACCACTAGGCTACCCTGCCGCCCCATGATCTGTGTCTAGGGGAAACTTCACCCTACTCCTACCTTCATGGTCCATTCTGTCTCGATGAAGGAGATGAAATTGAAAATCAAGTTGAAATTGACTGAAAAGTGGACCAGTTCTTTTTGGAGGATTTTGTCATTCAGAGAATGCGTTTCAGTTCATTTGCTGGTTTGACTGGAATTGAAATGCATTTCACTATAACCTCCAATCTGCTCAGAAATATACTGTGTGTGCCAAATTCCAATTGATTAGTCAATGGAAGACTGGATGCGTCTTAAGTGCATCCACATTTGACCATTTTTATATGAACGCATAATAATAAAAAAAAGTTCAACTCTGGATGAAACAACTCTGGATCTTTGTCAGAAATACATTTAAGGCAGCCCTAAAGTTCTGCCAAGTACAGAAAACCTTCATATAATACTGACTAGGTTTTAAATAA
Source organism: Oncorhynchus mykiss (assembly GCF_057628025.1). Lineage (NCBI taxonomy): Eukaryota > Metazoa > Chordata > Actinopteri > Salmoniformes > Salmonidae > Oncorhynchus > Oncorhynchus mykiss. The sequence goes on along the minus strand of NC_143042.1, from coordinate 44,668,667 downwards.
AAAGTGCTTAAACACAGGTATGCAAGAAAAAGGTTATTTTAGTCCAGTATCTTTCACACAGTAAGCCTTCCACTGTGGACTGGGCATAGACAATTCCGGGGGCCTCTGACAGATAAAATGCCAGCGGGTTGGTGCCAAGTCTCAGGCTGGCACATCAGCAGGCAGCGATCCATTCATTATGTTAGACTTGTCTTCCCCCAACTCTCAAGTCACTTCCTTTCAACTCTGCGCCTGCCTTCCCTGAAACCCACGCATAAATTACACTAAAAGCACTTAGTATGGCCCAGTTGTTGCTATAACTGCAGTATGCAAGTTGAGAGGCCTGCATACTGTAATCTGCCACATTGCTAATGGAAGACTGCTTGAGTCCAACATGTGGCCAAGAAAATGTGTGACTTCTCTACAATTGGAGCGTCAAGAAGCCATCAACTTATTTGAATGCCCAATCTCAACCTTAGTATAAAGCTTTAAATAGGGAACAATGCAGATGTTATTTCATGTCTATTAAGTGCTTCTGTGAGCGTTATGAATGCCTTAAGTTGATTGATTCGTTCTAACCTCTAATCTCAACTAGATCTTACGAGTTCCTGAATCTGAAAACGAGCCACTCACTGCTGTGCATTTTCCCTTGATCAAGCTACAGTATGGCAGGAGGTAAATGCATGATTCACTGTGCTGACGTTGTGTGAAAACGACTACAGTCTAGAAAAGCAAGACGGATGGCAACACCAACAGACAGGTCTCCTATGGTCTAGGAAAGCAAGACGGATGGCAACACCAACAGACAGGTCTCCTATGGTGCCTTCTGTTAGAGAGACTGAAGCCATCTGTTGCCGTTGGAATGGGTAAAGGCAGAATTGCTTATGGGGAGTGGTGTGAACAAACAGAAATGAGCACAGGGACTAGACCACAATCTAGGCTACACAGCAAACATCTATAGAATAATCACCCATAAGTGACTGTCTAAGATTGATCGTCTTTAAGAGAATCATCCATAATCTTCACCATCAGCCCACAACTAGATAAATCACAATCCCATTAAAATAACAAAATTAAGATAATGACAATTAAATGAGAAATACAGATGTATGCTAAACCGCCACTATGACAGACACACAAAGCTGAGAATATGATAAAACGTTTAATATAAAAAATACAAAAATGGTATACAGACAAGATGGTAGAACCAAAAGTGAAGATAATTATGTTTCCTGGGGAGGATGAGATGAGGTGTGGAGAAACCAAGCGGGGGGAGCCTCACCATTTTTGGCCACCTCAGCTATGATGTTGGCTACTTTGGGGGTGCAGGAGGACTGTGGGGCCAGCAGGGTGGGAAGCAGGGAGAGAACGCCCATCTCCTGGACCTTCTCACTGGCATTAGCATCTAGAAGGAAGAGGGGAGAAAGGAGGTGAACAGTTGAAAAAAAAGACAAGGGCTCCATCTCAATGTGTCTTTCATTGATTCCTTGCATCCTATCCCCTTGGCCCTTTCAACCATATTGGAGAAGAAGATCCAAGGTATCTCCCATCTCACCTTCGAATGCTTTTTGAGAAAGAGGAAAGTAGAAAGACTGTAGGGAATTGAGGAAGGATTAATTGAAAAAGAGCCATGGGGTGAGTTGGGCAAGGAGAGGCAGATAATCCCTTCCCATCCAGGTCATTCCATTTTTGGGGTTATTTATGATCATCCTAAACCAAGCTCCAGAAAATGGCCCATACAAATCAAATTACCTGCGGGACGACAGTGCAGCCCTGAAATTATTATTAACCTCTTAGCCAATTTTGGATTTTTTTATTTTACCTTTATTTAACTGGGCAAGTCGGTGAAGAACAAATTCTTATTTACAATGACAGCCTAGGAACAGTGGGTTTACTGCCTTGTTCAGGGGCAGAACTACAGTTTTTTCCTTGGCAGCTCGGGGATTCGATCTAGCAACCTTCCGGTTACTAGACCAGCGCTCCAGCCCCTAGGCGTCACGCGGCCGCCCCTAGGCGTCACGCGGCCGCCCCTAGGCGTCACGCGGCCGCCCCTAGGCGTCACGCGGCCGCCCCTAGGCGTCACACGGCCGCCCCTAGGCGTCACACGGCCGCCCCTAGGCGTCACACGGCCGCCCCTAGGCGTCACACGGCCGCCCCTAGGCGTCACACGGCCGCCCCTAGGCGTCACACGTGACATGTTGAAAAGCTCCCTGCGTATTTATGCAAGTTACCGTTTCTTGTAGCGGCTGTAACTCAATCCCCTCTTTCCGCCATTATAACGCTTGTGTGCCTATTCCATGACACGAGGCTTCTAAAAGCTGTGTTTTTCTACACAAGAGGCTCCAGACAAGGAAATGGTCTTTAAATCCAGAACCGTTTGAGCTACAAAGGGGAGACTCTCACACACACAAAGGTGTCAGTTATTTTTCTCTACGACTCACACAAGCTTAAGGGGAGTAGTCTGAAGGTAACCTGGTACCAGGCTGTAAAAATAGCACCACGTGCATAGGGGGTAAAAGTGCCACAAATGAAGTAACCAAACGGGTCTAAAAATGTCGGAGTTGTCTTATCTCTCTCAGACATAGACACTTCAAAACCATATTCATTACAATACATTTTGACTGTGTTTTGTCATATACAAATGTGTAATTCAATCCGTTTCTATGGGCTATAGCAGTAAAGCTATAAATGTTGCGATCTAAGTCCTTAGACCTGCAGGGTTAACCAATGAAATGATTATTACCGTCACTTGGATTTTTACTATTAGGCTAAAGGTAGCATCGGCAAAAGTGTGCGCCTTTTGGTTTTCTTGGCCATCTCCTCATCCAAACAGACTATTGCACGTTCATCACTTGTCAGCGCCAAAAAGAGACTAGGAGGTTGTGCTTCCAAGTGCAGTAGAACATTAAACCTATCTACACCAGAGCACAAAGCTAAAAAGACAGAGGATGCAGAAAGCCAACAACTCGATGAATTTAAAAGCACAGAAGTTAGGCCATTACAATGCTCCAAAAACAAGATACTTGATAGTCCAAGCCAGATCATGCAGATGGTTATTAGTGATGGTCGGGAGGGGCTCAATACAGTTACATATCGGGATATGACTGACAATATTTTATATCGTTATGACAATACTGCAATATTTTTGCGCTAGTTGGCTATACCTGCACCAAAACTCTAGTATTTTCCTTCATAGCTTGTTCTCCATCTTGTTTTTAAATAGAGAGAACATTTTCAGCACACTCCATGACTGATCAAAACTTGTTCTCGTGCCTCTCCATTTTCCCTCTGCAGCAGACATGGTGATCAATATGTTTGGAACATCGAATCGCAATAAAATCACAGTATCGAATCGTAATACATATAGAATCGTGAGAATCGCGATACATACTGTATCGGCACTTAAGTATCGTGATAATATTGTATTGTGAAGTCACTGTCAATTCCCAGCCATATTGGTTGTTCCCCAAACTAAGGAGGACAGACAGGTTTGTGAATAACACTGACTGAGATATTCTCTTAGGCCTTGTACGAAAACAAAATGTGAGCCTAGTGACTAGAATGTTTTTTTTGTTCTCCAAATAGTCTAACTAAGCTCTCCATTTCCTCCATCCTGTACTGTGTATTTCACTTACTCTGAGGAGTGTGGGTCAAACTTACTGTTGTGGGCCAGTGCTTTGAGCAAGCA